>NC_133663.1:201219785-201522477 GCF_037893015.1 Macrotis lagotis
TGGGGGAACAGCGGGGGACCTCTGCCAGAGCGAGCACGTGGAGCCCAGCCCTCAGGGCACACAGCAAGCAGCTTGGTCTTTCAGCAGCCCAGAGCTGGAAACAGAAGCAGGTAGAGCCTGTAAGCAGGAGCCCCCAGGGCATGAGCCCATTGAGCTGAGGGAGGGGAGTGAAGAGAGACTGCCTAGCTCTGTCCTCTGCCCCTGAAACAGGACTCTGGGGCTCTGACCACATTCAGATCCTGATCTCAGTCTAGGCACCCCCATAGAACAGCAGCCCCTCCCCCCACCTCAGCCCCTTGGCAGAGGGGGGCGCTTATGGTCATTCACAGACCAGGAGGGAGGACAGAGCCTCACACACTGAGACCCTTGTGGAAGTGTCCCAAAAGCTCAAGAAACACCCCAAACCAGGCCCAGATTGGGAAAATGAGCAAGCAGAGAAACACAAAGAAGACTATTGAGAAATATTTTACAAAAGAGCCCAAGAAGGACCAAAATACTCAGTCTGAAGATGAGGAAGCAATTGGGCTCAGGCTATGATAGAGCTCAAAAAAGACTTTGAAAATCAAATGAGGGAGTTGGAAGAAAAACTGGGAAAAGAAAGGAGAGAGATGCAGGAAAAACATGAAAATGAAGTCAGCAGCTTAGTCAAGGAAATCCAAAAAAATGCTTAAGAAAATAGCATGCTAAAAACCAGCTTAGGTCAAATGGATAGAACAGTTGAAAAAGTTATTGAGGAGAAGAATGCTTTAAAAAGCAAAATTGGCCAGATGGAAAAAGAGATAAGAAAACTCTCTGAGGAGAACAAATCCTTCAGACAAAGAATAGAATTCAGGGAGACTGATGAATTTACCAGAAATCAGGAATCAATACTTCAAAACCAAAAAAATGAAAAATTAGAAGAAAATGTGAAATATCTCATTGAAAAAAACAACTGATATGGAAAACAGACTTAGGAAAGATAATTTAAAAATTATTGGAATACCTGAAAGTCATGATCAAGAAAAGAGCCTTGACATCATTTTCAAAGAATTACTACAGGAAAATTGCCCTGATATTCTAGAAGCAGAGGGCAAAATAGAAATGGAGAGAATCCACCGATCCCCCCGAGAAAGAGATCCCAAAAAACCAACCCCTAGGAATATTATAGCCAAGTTCCATAACTCTTAAGTCAGAGAGAAAATATTACAAGCAGCCAGAAGGACACAGTTCAAATATCGTGGAGCCGCAGTCAGGATCACACAGGACTTAGCAGAAGCTACATTGGAAGCTTGTAGGGCTTGGAATACAATATACCGGAAGGCAAGAGAGCTTAGAATGCAGCTAAAAATGAACTACCCAGCAAGGCTGAATGTCCTCTTCCAGGGAAAAAGATGGACTTTCAATGAACCGGGCGAATTTCAAAGGTTCCTTTTGGAATGGCCAAAGCTGAACAGAAGGTTTGATGTTCAGATACAGGACTCAGGTGAAGCATGGAGATTCGAGGAGAGGGGGGAAATATGAAGGACTTAATGAGGATGAACTGCATGTATTCCTGCATAGAAAAATGACACTGATAATACTCATATGAACCTTCTCAGTTAATAGAGCAGGTAGAGAGAGCTTTTATAGTTGAAGCACAGGAGAAAGCTGAATTCAAAGATAAAATATGGTGTGAAAATGGAGTCAATAGAAAAAAAAAGGTCAATGGAATGGGAGAAAGAAAAAGGAGAGGGGGAATAGTCCAAGATATTTCACATAAGATTTCTTTTTTATTACAATGAGCTATTGCAATGATATGGAAGGGGGGAGGCAAGGGGGAATGAGGGAAACTTTGCTCTCATCAGAGATGGCTAGGAGAGGAAACAGCAAATATACTCAATGGGGTATAGGCATCTGGAGTAAGAAGGAGGGGGGAGCAGGGGGAAGGGGTGGGGATGTGAATAAAGGAGGAGAGGATGGACCATGGCGGGAGAGTGGGCAGATATAACACATTTTCTTTCTTACTTCTTGAAAGGGGCTGGGAATGGAAGGCCTGCCCAGGACCACAGGGCCAGGTGGATTCTGGGCCTAAGGGGTGGTAGGGGGGCTCAGGGCTTCTTGGCCCCAGGACCAGGGATCTGTCTGCTGCGCCACTCAGCGACCCTACAGCAGAGTCATAGTGAAAGGAGAGAGAAAATATAGTACATGGTAATGGAGAAATAAGAAAGGAGGGAGTTGCGAATAGCAATGGCAGAGGTGGAAAAATATGGAAATAACTTTTGTGATGGACTTATCATAAAGAATGAGATCCACCCATGACAGAGTTGTTGGTGTTGGAACAAAGACTCAAGCACATTTTTTTGTTATGATTATTTAGGGGAGGGTGCAGGGCAAGTAGGGTTGGATGGCCTACCTGGGGCTACATTAGCCAGGTGATCTTTGGGTGTCTGGGGCCGCATTTGGACCCAGGTGCTCCTGGCTCAAGGGCCAATGCTCTGTCTGCCACCCAGCCACCCCTATTATTATTACTATTTTATTTTATTTTGGGTCTTTTTTTCCTTTCTTTTTTTTTTGGTTTTTGCAGGGCAGTGGGGATCGGGTGGCTTGCATGTCACACGGCTGGGTGATTGTTGGATTTATGAGGCTGGATTGTGGACTCAGGTGCTCGTGGCTCCAGGGCTGTTGCTTCATCTGTTGCACTACCTGGCCATACCTACAATTATTACTATTATTATTTTTTATTTTAATTTTTCTCTCTCCCCTTTACTTTTTTCGCCCAAACAAGTCTATCTATATTCATGGGGGAGGAGGTGTATTTTGTTTACTTGTAAACAAGAATATTTTATTAATGTAAAAAAACATTTGTACAAAATGAGAATAAAAAAATAAATTTAAAATAAAAAAGAAAAAAAAGAAAAAAAAGAAAGTCGTACATGATCTTGTTTCCTTAAAATCATGATGATACATTGTAATGTCTGACTGCTCTTAAGGAAATGAGTTGGACTCCAGGATATACAGAACAGAAATGAGTGGAGTTGATGAACTGTGGCTCAAGAATGGTCTCTCCAAAAGTTGCAACTGGACAACTATTCTGTATCATGACTTGGATGAATAGCAAACTGTAATTTAGGAAAGCCTGTCAAAAACTCCCTTCATCTGTAACTAGGGCAGATGAACTAAATCTGAAAGCTGTATCTTTCCTACCTAATACTGCAGTTGCTGAGGCACAGAGCAAACATTGACTCTCTTTAAAGCATGGTTCAGTAGGAACTGGGGAGAGATAGATTTTTACCAGCACCATTTTTGGGTTCAGAATTTAGACTTCATCTGAAGACACTAACCAATAGAGAGTGCAGGCTAAAGGGTAAGGATGAGCATATCATCAGCTCAGATTTCTAGTGGAATGTATGTGAGGCCACATTTATGTGGCTTTTAAAGGTTTGGTGTGTATTTATCTTATTTGACCTTTGCAACAACCCCTCTGGATAGTTTTATTAGCTCAATTTTAATGGATGAGGAAACTGGGTAAGGCTGATTTACCCAGACACAGTTAAAATCTGAGACAGGTTTCCTGACTTAATTCATTAAACTATTCACTAAACCACTTAGTTGCCTGGTGAACCATACATAACTCTGGCAAATGATAGTATATAATATCATATGGAATTATGACATAGATATTAGGTAGTATGTATTTACATGTGGTTTATATATCTGGGATAGTTTGTCTTTAACTGTATTCTATATCAGAGGTGTCAAATATACAACCCATAGGTTATAAATGCATCACAATCGGGCTCAAATCAGATTAAAATGAAGTTGGGAAATAAAAATGAAATAAAATATGACTTCAAAACTAAGCAAACATATTGTTCCACAGGGATCTTTATGTATGGATTAATGCCCCCCATTTCTATTTGAGTTTTACATCATTGTTGCAACCTGAATACATGTACTAATTAGAATTTGCAGGCCACAGATTTTTAATTCATGGAATAAATGAATTAATTGGTTTGGTCAAAGGGAAAGAATATTTTCCAGGAGGTCTAAACCTTAATCATCATTGGAAGAGAAAAAAAAAAGACTCCCATGAAAATGTTTCCACATTACAGTGGTACAACTGCTAAAAAGAGACATCGAAGATAAGAGTTGTATAAATTTGATTCAGTTCTTTATATATTTAAGAAATTAGGTCTTTTATCAGAGAAACTGGTTGTCAAAACTTTTCCATTTTTTTTTCTAACCTTGGCTTCATTGGCTACCTGTGCCAAATGTTTTTGATTTAATGTAATCAAAGTTATCTATTTTATATGCCACAATGCTACCTCTTATTTGGTCATACAGCTTATCCATAGATCTGACAGGTTAATATTCCCTGGGCCCCTAATTTGCTTTTGGTATTACCCTGTAGGCCCTAAGTCATTTTGATTTTATCTTGGTAAATGGTGTGAAATGTTCTATATTAGTTTCTGTCAAACTGTTTTCTAGTTTTCTCAACAGTTGTCAAATAGCGAGCTTTTGTCTAAAAGTTTGGATCTTCGCATTTATCAAACACTATCATTATGGTCATTTACCATATTCCATGTATTCCACTGATCTACTACTATGTTTCTTAACCAGCATCATATAATTTTGATGATAAACTTGATGATTAACAGTTTGTAATCTGGTTTGTAATTTGTAACAGTTTGAGATCTGGTATGGCTAAGTCACCTTCCTTCACATTTATTTCATTGATTATTCTTCCAGATGAATTTATTATTACATTTTCTAGCTCTACAAAATATTTTTTGGTAGTTTGGTATAGTTCTGAACAGGTAACTTCTTTTAGTTAAGGGGTGAGTGTTATCAGGTTGCAGAATGTTACACAGAATACTACAGTCACTTTGTCAGTTGGTTTTGTTTAAATTATTCTTTCTTTCAAGGGAAGGCTCATTTGTCAATGAAGCATGGGGAAGTTTTATACAGAACTGCCTGCTGTATATAAACCAAAAATATCACTAAAACATCTCTGTAAAAACAGAGATTGAACTAGATAATTTCGAAGGCAATATTTCCCAATTTTGGGAGGGAATCCTGGTAGTTATGTTATAAAAGGTCTTTTTTCATTAAATAAGAAAGAAAATAACAACAAAATAAGGGGCTCTGCAATCAATGAAACCAATTTGTTATGCATACTTCATATAGTTTACTTCATTATTTAATACTTGCATTTTCTGTATGTATGAGCTTTATACAAACCTAAAAACGTGTTTTCTGTGGAACCAACAGACCCCGTTACATGATTTCATTTGAAATGCATTTAGAAAAGTTTAATTTCTGTGTTGATTCCTATGCTGAAGGAGATAGTCTGAACAGTGAATTGATAATTTCTTCTATATAGATGAGGCATTGAACAGAGGTCATTTACTATCTGGAACTTGCTATTGCCTTTAATCTCCTTTAATCACTGAATGGGCATTACCTCAGACAAACTGAGACTTGGGAAAAAGTTGAACTTAAAAAAAGCTAAGATCTCTCATTGGCATCCTATTCTATCACCAGTTGTCTTGACTTATCCTTTGTCAATGAACTCTGATGACTCTGGAGCAGAGAGTGAGGCACAGCTTTGCCTCAATAAAATCCAATTCACTTGCATGTCAAATTATAACCCTTCTGATATCATTGATCCTCTCTGAGAATGAAGGATGAATAACATCACCTAACAACTGATTGACCTGTTTTAGCTTGAGTGAAACCCATTAAGTAAACTAATAGGAGATGGATAAGAGTCATAAAGTTTGATTGCCATCAAATCATTGGAGGAAACTTCTGATTCCATAAAAAACACAGATACATTTGACTATTTACTACTCATCTCTGATATGACGAAATATTTTACTGTTTCAATATTACTCCTTCTTTAGAATGCAAATAGTTCAATACATATATTTGAAATAACTTAAGAAGCTTCCAGTTTTATTATATTTTGGAGATGAAGCCAAGAATAAGCAGAAAACCTGATTACCATTGAAAAACCTTAGGGGGCATTAGGTGGCCCAGTGGATAGAACACTGGCCTTGAATTCAGGCCAGTTCAAATTCGGCTTCAGACACTTAATACTTAGCTCTGTGATGTCAACCCTCCCTCCCCCAAAAAAACCCAAAACAAAAAAGAAAATTCCTGGAGCCCACCTCTTCAGTTTGAATATTATGTTTAGAGTTACATGGACATGGGTTACATATTTTCCTATTCCTAGTTATAACTCTAATTTTGACTGCAATATAAGACTTCCCTAAGTTTTATATTGGTATTCAGAAAGAAAAACATTAAGCTTTACTTAATCTGGCACTAAATTGGTAAAATGTTACAAAAGCAAGACTTGACTACTAAGTATAGTTATTTGAAAAGTCGAAAATAAGAAGCAAGAACAACTTGAGAAAGAATGATGTATTTGAGAACATTTTTAATAAATAATGTGACAAAAATTATTTTTCTGATTATTGGATCCTCAGTATGCAAAATTATGGCTAAAAATAAGAAATTATTACATGAACATAATGAAAACATTAATCACATGGATTGTTCCCTTAGTACTGACAGCCTTTCTATGTAACTTTTAAAAATTACCTAAATGAACACTTTTGAGTTTTTAGTACATACCAAACTTAAAAAAAAAACATTTAAATAGGGCTAGTTCTGATAGTTGTCCATGAAAACACACATTTTTTAATTAGCACCAATGACAAAATCAAGGAAATTTCTATAACAAAAAAGATCTTAAGAAACTACAGACAGAGGGCATCATTTGGCAATTCTAAACAATTAATGTTTTCTATTTGAGCTTATATGAAAATTCTTTAAGTTTTCCTACATTAAACTTGCAGATTTTCCAGAACTCCATGGAAAGTGAGAAATATTCTGCTTATGGTCCACAATTAAGTATGTAAGTTACTTCACCATCTGTCATCATTCAAATATTCCAAATACAAAAAACATTAATAAAAAGATGAAGAAAAACTTCTGAACATTTTTCAATAAGACAAAAAAAGGTTAATAGTTACAATGGTTTACAAATAAAGTTTAGTGATTGTGCTTTTAAAACCAAAAAAAAAAAGATAAAAAACAGTGCATTACCAAAAAAAAAAAATCAAACTTCTTTAAGTGGCACTTCTGTAAGGAGAACTGACATTTTGAGAAGAAAGTTTTGCCAGTTAAGATGGTGCCCTTACTCAATTGGTCATTAAAAAAATCACCTTTTTGTTTTTAATATTATTTATAATTGCTTTTAATTGAAAAATAGAACAAGGCTTTTGCTAGACAATGACTAGACAACCAGAGATCCATTTGCTTTAAACCTGTGTATTGAAGAGGATGTTGTTTTTTCTCTTTGTTTTCTTTTTAAAGAATGTACTATATTCAATGACTGAAAGGAAGACAAAAATAAAGTACCAACAGGGGTTGAAAATAATATATATTTACAATATGGTTCATTCCACCCCAAATTTCTTGCAGTTTTGCATTTAGCTTGTATCCTCTTATGTCACCCACCCTCTTTTTATCCTTCCCCTACCCAATCCAGCAAAGGATGAGATGAGGGACAATTTAAAAAAAACACAACTCCCCCCCAAAAAAAACCTTGTGTGGAAGAAAAACAACAAATTTTTTTATGTTCTAATCTGTAATAACAGTGAATTATAGAAAATAGGTCATATTTGACAAGCCCTTCCTGAAATAGACTTTATGCAAGTTTGTGTCCTTTATCAATGATGTGCTATAGTTGGCATATAATCAATGAATAAATCTAAGTAGCACCTTCTAGGAGAAAATACCTGAGAAGCCACATGTTGTCATCTTCTGAACTTCCACCAACTTCATATCTTAAATCCCACTATTCCACAGGTAAATTCTTCTTTTGGTGAGGGTAACTTAAAAGGATTTGGGGGTCACATGGAGTGACAAAAAGAGGTTTTTTTTTTAATAGGGACAGATATTGGATTATAGCAATAAAACTTCCAACAGAACTTTTTCAAATGATGATATTCAGTGGAGAAAAATAAATGAAGGTGTGTACACTCTGATTGCAGTGAACATAATTTCTGGTGTCATATGTCATCAGGCAACAGGCTTCTTGAGTGATAATTTTCACATTAGATGATATAAGCCTGTTAAAAGCATCCCTTATCTTCAGCTTTCAGTTTCCTGTTTAAAAAAAATCATATTGTTTTAAAAATAGAGTTTAATTGTATTTTTAAAGTTTTCTGGGGAGGGACTGAAAAGAAAAATACTGTTCATGGGCACAGTAAATTTCAATCAATTAAAATATCACTGTTTTAGACCTACTGTATTCTGTAATCTATAGCATATTATATAGGAATTTTACTCCAAGGAGTTATATAAAAACCAAATCCACAGAGCTTCTTGGAGAATTAAGATGGGCATTCCTAATTAGCCTCATGTCTTACTCTTTATTTATTTAATGTAAATAGAATGCTCATTGAAAGAAACAATTTGGAGCCAAATAGATTTGTCAAAAAAATTAGTCAATAAAGGCTACATTATAAAGAGGGAAAACACTCTTTGCTAAACAGTCATGATGTTCAAGAATTATGATAAATAAAATCTTATGTAATCATAATAAGGTATGATTCTTCAAAACATACTATAGCATTAATAAAGATATTTCTCTAAATAAGTCCTTGCTTCTAAAGATGTAGTTTACATAGTAATGCAAATTTAAAGATGAACACATGAACTAGGAGAAATTAAAATGAAGGGAATTATAAATGTGAATATACATTTTAAAAGGACCAGTAAATTTCTGATAGCCCAGAAATGTTTAAAGATGATGTTGTGGGTTGAAAGAGTTTCAGAATCTAACTTTGGGAACAGATATTAGGTAGGCTAAAACACATAAAAAATCATGATTCCATAAATTTATACCTCTAATTCTTCATTATCCACTTCTTTTTCATATGCTCCAAGCACTTGCATTTCTGTAACATTCCTTCGACCCACATTTGCTTGATCTCTTTGTCTTCCTGAACCCCTAGATGACATTGAGCTTGAAGAACTCGGATCTCTGGGATTATTTGATGTTGGAAATGTAGGTCTACAGTATGGTAAGATATCTTCTGCATAAAAAATTAATATATGCAAACAACATGAAATATATATTATTTGAGAGTCATTTTTTCAAACTGCAAAAAAAAAAATAAGTTTTTGGAAATTTTTCCTCTCAGCATCAACAAGTTATCTATCCACCTATGCTTGGAGACCTCTAGTGAAGATCAATTCATGACCTTCTGGGGCAGTCTTCTCTATTTTCTTTTCTTACCTGTAGTCTAAATATTCCTCTCTGCAGTTTTTATACATTGCTCCCAGTTTTGTTTGCTTCTGCCACATAATACTTGAAAACAACTCTCACATAGCTGTCATCTAAGCTTTCTGTTTTCCAGGCTATAAATCCCCAGATACTTCAAGTGACAGTTCTCTCAACTATCTGATTGCCTTATTCTGGATACAACAGTTTATCTAAGTCTTTCCTAAAATATGGTACTTAGAACTCTTGATCAGAACACAGTACAGCAGTTCCTCACCATTTAAAATACTAAGTTGTCCCTGGTATTCTGTCTTTTTTTTAAATTTCTCTCTTCCCAACTCCACCCATTTAAGACTTGGAGAGTATTAGATTTTCTGACTGTCATTTTATTCTTGACTCATACCAAGCCAAATAGTCACTAAAAATCCACAGATCTTTTCCCCTGAACTGCCTAGTTACATTTTTTTCCCAATTTGGTACATGCAAAGATAATATTTTGAATGGAAGTTCCAAATTAAAAAAAAGCACTTTTAATTTATTATATTTGTCTTATTCAATTCAACCTACAACTCAGTCTACTGAAATCATTTTGAATACCAACTCTGTCATTCAACCTGGGTCTTGTGTCACCTGCAAGCTTAATTCACTCTATGGTTTTATTTATGGGATTAATAAAAATGTTGAACATCATCACAGAGCCAAGGACATGCCACTAGACTACTCCTTTGAAATTGATTTGGATCCATTTTTCACTACTCTTTGGTTAGTTACTCTACTAAATATAACTATTGTTCAACTCATATCTCTCTGCATGATAGCATGATAGAATTCACTGAATATTTTGCTGAAATAAAATATTAATATGCACAGTATTTTCTTGTAACAATCCACTAACTTTGGCAAAAGGTATTGGTGAAAGCATTTCTCTTTTGTAACAATCATGTTGATTGATCATTAAGGATTACTGATTTTCTTTCTTAATACCCACAAATCATCTCTTTATTAATGTTCTATAATATTATTAGGAATGCAACAAATTCATTAGTTTAATTTGTACAGGGCGTCCTCTTTCCCTTAATGAAAATAAGAACATTTACCCTTCTCTATCTCTATTATGAGTCCTTTCTTAATTTCCTAAGAACTTTCAGAGTTGAACAACAGCTTAGTAATCACATCTGTCCAATCTTTTAGTAGTGGAAAACATTCTTCTAGAACTGATCACAAGAATTCACTGAAGGAACCTAGATGCTATCTAACATGAATGAATAATTGTGCCAAATCATGAAAATAAATCCTCAAAAAGTTTAACAATGTATATAAGAATGTAACTTATATCTTTTCTCCCAGCTAGTAAGGCATCTAATTTGAATTATTGTTCCAACACTGAGGATGGATTTGTGTTTCTGTATTAATTTCTAGCTCAGTCTCCTTCCATTATAGGAGATGAATAATAGCAAAACCAAGGTAATATGTACCTTAGAATCTTTAAGTCCACATTCTACTCTTAAAGTGAACCATATAAATCTGGAAATTATATCAGGTGAAAATAAATTGGAGACTTTTGAAACAATAAATGTAAAAAGAACGAGTCTATCTCTCTTGGAATCTAATGAAAAAAAATTAGATCTGGTTAGTTTTGAGCACTGTCCAGGGAAAAGGCCTGAGTCTTGACAGCACGTGTCTATTCCTGCTCTAAGGAACCTCTTATAGTGGATTAAGAAAAATAATTCATTAGGCTATCTCAGCTTCACAGGAACATCTAATTTACTTTGCTCATATTTTATATTCATCAAATACTAATTACAATTTTCTTGTTGAAATAAGAGTAATAACTAATATTTACATAGCACTTTAAAGTTCACAAAGTTTTTTTTAAACAAATATTTCATTTTAGTTTCATAAGAGCTTTGGGAGGTGGGTGGCATTACTTCCATTTTATAGATAAGGAGACTGATATAGACAAGTTACTTCTCTGGATTTACACAGCTAGCAAGTATCTAAGACTACACTTGAACTCAGGTCTCCCTAACTTAAAGAGCAAAGTGCTACCTGGAAGACCAAGTTTGGTTCTAAAGCTAGATTAATTCTGAAAATAAATAACTTTACAATCTGGTTTGTAAATTTGCCTTTTGTGAAGATAATTAGTATAAATCATTCCTCAGGGGGCTTAAGCACTCCTAGGAGAGGTGGTGGTAGTTGAGGGCAGAGAATAAAATTGAATTTTCTAAGCCTGCACAGTAGGAGCCCAAGTCTTGGATTGTACTAAAGAGAACATTGCTTTTTTTGAGACTCACTTAAAATGGTCAGCCAACTTTACCTATTAAATTATCTTACCCAGAGAGAGGAATGAGGGGTGCAGTCCTGACCATGGAACAAAATGATGCTAATTAGCCCATGAAGAGTCAAATATATTACCTTGGTCTCAAAGCAACACACTTCCACCAATTGAGATAACCAGTCACAGTATAGAACAAAATCAGAATAACAAAAATAAATGTTCCTTTATAAATTGACTAAAATGTAAATATTACCTTGGACAAGATGAGTTTTTGCTGGTGGAACTTCTCGCTTTGATGCTTTGTTTCCTCGTGTTTTTGCATCACTTTGCAGTTCGTGTAAATCTCTGTGGTCTCCTGGATTTGTCTTCACATCAGAAATTTGTCTTCCATCCAATGCTTCTCTCCCTTTGTAGCCACCTCCTTTTCTGTCTGATGACCTGTCTGCCCTTGACTCTACATTGGGGAGTTTTGGCAACATTACAGGTCGTACCTCTAGCTGACCCTTGGATTGGACTGTGGGAGATTTTATAGCAGGAGGTGGCACTGGAGGAGGGGGAAGATCTACAAGAAATATTCAGAAATGCTAAATACTTTAATTATACTACATAGAAAATCAAACAGTTATCTCTAGTGACACTGAACTATGATCTCTATCCTGTAACTGAAAGCTTATAGAATCAATTGATTTCTATTGAAAGTAACAAGATACTGATTTCATAGTACAGAATATTATCTTTAAAAATTCTGCTTCATAAGAAAATAATACAATTTTTAGTTTTAAAGACTATCTAAATTTCATTTGCTCTAATCTACTCATTTTACAGAAGAAAACCCATGTTTTATATATTAAATGACTCGGTCATGGGATATACACCTACTAACTGGCAGAGATGTAAATGAAACCAGTTTTTATATGTGAGCATATACAAATGCAAGCTGATTAGAC
Source organism: Macrotis lagotis (assembly GCF_037893015.1). NCBI lineage: Eukaryota > Metazoa > Chordata > Mammalia > Peramelemorphia > Peramelidae > Macrotis > Macrotis lagotis. Next base: position 201,232,270 of record NC_133663.1, read on the forward strand.
AAGATTCTTTATCTAACAAAGGAGAGGAGATGGGTAGTTTTAGCTATCTAGATTAAGAATATCTATGTGATAAAGCCTTTGACTACAAAGAAATTCCATCTGTCACCCTTGCTGCTTATTCTGTTTTTTTCTAGACTATTTGTGATTGGTGTCAAAAATGTCACCTGGAAATACATCAGTCAAAATACACTGGAAAGAGACTACAACTACCTTTACCTATCTCAGTATAAAAGTTCATAGTGTCTTCCTTCTAATTTCACTTAATTTAGAATAGATCTGTTACTTGCATTGTAGGTAGGTGTGGCGCTTCATTTCCATGAAGTAGATGGCATTGGAGCAAGGAATATGTATTTTGTACTGTTTTTATATGAGCATGTCTACTAAATTTGATTTTATGTTATCAATAAGCCCTGGAGTTATATAAATTTTAAGACTTTGTTTCTTAATATCACAGACCTGATTAGAATAATGTATATTCTAATATTAAATCTAAAATTTCGTTTTATTTTCCTTAACTTTGCATAATATAGAAATATTTAACATAAAAGAATATATACAAAGTTTGCTTCTGGATAATTATAATTCAGAAGATAAGAACTTTGTGAATATCAGAACCAATATTAACCATTAGGGTTAGCTGGACAGAATCTATCTTGATTTCAATTCAATTCAACTTGATTCAAACAAATTGTATTATTAAGTGACTATTCATTAGTTTGCATGATCTCATTTGGCTAAGATTCTAAAATAAAAATCTATACATTATTAATATGGTTTGCATCCTGAGGTGTTTAAACATATAGATGAATCAATTTATAAATTCCATATTAATATATAGAGTTCATATGAAGAAATTTGTCTATAATACTAGTTCATACTGTCTGTCTGGGCTGTTATAACATATTTTATCAGCATCTATTATGTACTAAGCACTAGATACACAAATGAAGGCAAAAGACAGTCTCTCTCTATGAACTTCTCAAGGAGTTTCTCATAGAACACAGCATGGGGTGTTTTATTTGAGAAACAGTAAGGAAATCATTGTCAATATACTGAAGAATATGTGTTTGGGACACAAGAAGACTGGAAAGACAGGAGGAGGTGGGGCAGCTTTTGAAGGAATTTGAATTCCATGTAGAGGATTTTATATTTCATCCCAGAAGTGATAGGAAGTTAACGGACTTTATTGAGGGAGGTGTGAATATTATATGGTCAGACCTGTGTTTCAACAAAATTATTTTGACAGGAGATTGGGGAGAGATTGTGGCGAGATTGTGGCAGAGAGATCAACCAGCAAGCTACTGCAGAGTAATCAGAGTAATCAAAAATGCCAAAGGCTTCAGAGAAGTTAAGAAGGATAAGAAAAATAGGAGCAGGGGCGGCTAGGTGGCGTAGTGGATAAAGCACTGGACTTGAAGTCAGGAGTAACAGGGTTCAAATCCGGTCTCAGACACTTAATATAAATTACCTAGCTGTGTGGCCTTGGGCAAGCCACTTAACCCCATTTGCCTTGCAAAAACCTAAATAAATAAATAAATAAAAAATAGGAGTATCACATTTGTTGAATGAACTGGGCAGTCCTGATATATAGAAACAATCAAGGCTCCTGGCTCACTGTGAAAGGGACCTTTTTTTTTTGTTAATTAGCTTTGCTGTCTGCATCGTCCTTTGATCTGCCCTGTCATTTGCTTCTGGATTGTTGGTTTTGTTTGTGCTATTCAATTGTACAAATAGTTTCTTTAAAATATATAATCATATTCTTTGCCTAGGGTATTTGTGGGACTTTCAAATAAAAACATAATTTCTTTATTTTCATTGCATGGACATGACCTTTGCCTCTGAACCTTTGTGGATTCTATTTTGGTGTTTTCAGTCTCATCCAGTCCAGGAACCCATGGTAGTATGTCCTGTTAAGTCCTTCGTTACCACTAAGGAAAAGTCTCATTTGCCTTATTTTGGATCACATTTAAATTGGAAAATTATGACTATGTACTGCTGCTCTCTGGGTCAGGATCTTAAAGTTTCACATAGATTTCCTTCCATAGGCTTAGAGAGAAAAATTGATTGCCAACTGTCTTTAGGATACTATGGTCTATTAACCTCAGGCAAATTCTGCTCTTCCTCATATTTCTCCATGAATCAATCTTCTAACCAATCACCCCTGTTGCACTTTCATCCACTCACATAACCTTTAAACAGTGTATACATGAATCACTTTAAGTATGCAACATTTAAAATAAAACTTCTTAACAAATTTAAAGGTTTTGGGTCACAATAACATTAACAGAAAGAAAAGGAGCACTAATTCAGTGAATAAGAAAGCCAGTGATAGCATGACTAGAACTTTTTAATAAAAGTGAGAAAATTTTAGTACTAAACAAGAGAAAAATAATAAATGGCTATTCCAAATAGTAGAGTAGTTTCAAAAATTAGATTTCCAAATAAAATCTTTTAAAAGTCTCATTAACATCTATAATTATTATCATCCCCCAAATACTCTGATTTGGCCCTTGTCTAACTTGTCTAACCTACAGGTTCTTTTTCCCATCACTGACAACACCCTGAAGAGGTCTCCTTCAATTAAAACCCCTTTAGCTTTTACCTACTACCATCCCCAAGATGCTTGTACAAATCTTTCCAGGTTTTCCTGAAATCTGCCTATTCATCATTTCTTACTGCACAGTAGCATCATATTCTACAACTTCCCTCTTACCATAATAACTTTCTATGATCAGTTCTTTATATTTGTTTAGTTTTTCGTCATCTTTTTTGGCCTTTTTTCTTTTGAGTTCTTCATCTTTTTTGGCCTTTTTTCTTTTGGGTTTGAGGCATTGTCTCAGGCTTCTAGTGCCAGGGGCTATAGTTGCAGGCTGTTTACTTGGTGCTACACTGATGTTGCTCTGAGACCCATGGAGACTCTCATATCTGTTGATGTGGTGAGGGGCTGGGGTAAGAGGGTGGCTGGTGCTGATGGAGGTCAGAGGATCTGACAGCTTACCTGGTGCTGAACCAGGTCCATGTGATGCTAACTGGTTTGTGCTGAGGCCAGTGTGGTTGTTCTGCATTTCCTGAGGGCTAAACTAGAGATTGAAGGTTCCAGGAGATGTCTATGCTGAGGCACAGGGGGTGAGGGAACTTGAGGGGTGGTAGTGCTTGAGTGTTGGTGTCATTTACCTTCTCCACTGCATTGGGTTAAAGTGGGACTTGCTACTGCCATACTGGGGTGCTTCCTGTCCTGGACTGCATTGCCCTTTTGCTCAAGGTAGACAAATCTTTCTAGGCAATGTTACAAGTTTCTTAGGTCAAAAGATTATTTTCCCCCTGTCTTTTTGTTGGTTTTATTACTCTGGGATTTGTTTTGGGGCACTATTTTATGATTAGAGGTAAATATGGGAGAGTTAGAGTGAATTACAGAGAATTACTCTGCCATCTTGGTTCCCAGAAGTCCTTTGGACTATATACTCTATATTTGGGGTGGAGGATGAGGGTAGGTAAATGTGTGGCACTTTGTACTTCTACTTCTTTCTCTGCTCTTTCTCAGTTCCCTCATCACTGATATCATACTGCTTAAGTTTGAGCATTCCCCAAAGCCCTATCAAAATCTTTCTTTTCTATTTCTTGGTGATTATCACGCATATGCAAGATACTTCCAGATCAAATGTATCTAGCTCCAGTATTTCCTCTAAGATTTAATCCTGCATTGCCAAATGACTATTGGAATTTTAATAATGGGTATCTCAAGACCAACACCAAAAAGATCTTTCACCTAAAATGAATCCTTCAAATTTTCCCTACTTCTATCAGTTCTTCAAGTCTTTAAGACTTATAATTCCAGTATTCTCAACTCCTCATCTTGTGGCCACTATTGTCATTTCACTGTACACATCTCTTGCATTTTATACTTTCTCTCTATTCATACAGATACCACCACAGTTCAGGCCTTCATCATCACCACTCTCTTTGATGACTATGATGATTACATTTTCTTTAAATACATATCTAATCATGTTACTCCAATAGACTCCAGTAGTTCCCTATTAGAATAAAACATAAATGTCTTTTGTTTGTAAAGTCTTTCATAACCTACTCCCTCCTAAATTAATAGCAAGTCATGGCAGAGAATCTTGCACATCAATGAAACTATATCCTAGACCACGTAGGGTTACTCAAGATGGATAAGTCATAGTGAAGAGTTCCATCAAAGGATGATTCAATAGAGTAGGAAATGGTAAACTGCCTTCATGAAAAAAATTATTAAAATGATAAAAGATATAATTGGAAGATGAATTCTTCACTTCAGAAGATGTTCAATACACTACTGGGGAAACAGCAGATGATAACTATCAGTAGCTCCAGAAAGAATGAAGTTCTAGAGCTAAAGCTGAAAGACAGCCCAGCTGTGGATGTATCTGGTGATAAAAGGAAAGTCTAATAGTGTATAGGAACCTAGAATGTAAGTTCTCTGAATCAAGGTAAACTGAACATGATTAACCAGGGAATGGAAAGATTAAACATTCACATCCTGAATGTGAGTTAATTTAAATGAATAGGAATGGATGAATTTAATTCAGGTGATCATTACATAGCTTACTGTGGGTAAAAATCCCTTAGAAGAAATGAAGTTGCTTTCATAGTCAATCAAAGGGTGAGAAAAGCAGTGGTAGAGTATATTCTCAAAAAGACAATAATATATGCTGAGAAAGAACTGTGGATTTTAAATGCTGAGCAAGGCTTCTTATCTTCAATTTTTAAAAGTTGTGTTATGTATTGTGTTTTTCTTTCTCTAATTTTTTTCCCATTTGGATTTGATTCTTCTTTCACATCATGAATAGTATGGAGCTATGTCTAACAAGGTTTTACATATATAGCTTATATTAGATTGCTTCTGTCAGGGGAGGGGGAGAGAGAGAGAACAAAGGAAGGGAGAAAATGTGAAACTCAAAACCTTGCAAAAATGATTGCTGAAAATCACTGTTGCATGTAGTTGGAAAAATAAAATATAAAAATTGACAATGATGAAAATTAGCCTAGACCTCCAGGTTGTAGTCAAGAGGGCAAGGTGAAGTTAGCATTCTTCCAGAGTGTTTCCCTACACAAAGCTAAATGAAGCCTCTGCAAAGTTATTAAAGCTACAGATAACACCAAATGAAGATATGATTCAAGGAAGACATAAATAGACATCATGGAGGATCTCCAGTTCTTCAGTGCAAGTCTCTTTGGGGGAAAGGGGAAGAAAAGCAGGAGAGTGGGAAAGCCAGTGGGAAGCTTTTAGCCACAGGTCCAGAACCAGACAGCTTGACAATACCATGGGTCCCAGCAGCTAGATAGCAAGCCAGCATGGTGGGTCCCAACCCCAAACAAAGACTGAACCCTGAGAACTCTGGGGCAAAAGACAGGACTAGGCTGGAAATAAACCTAGGCAGAATTTAGACATAAAGGAGTAAATAAAACTCTGCAAAGGCCTGTCCCTGTTCTAAAATGGACTGCATAGGCAGCATCTTGCTCAACAACCCAGTAATCAGACCCCAGCTGCAACATAAAAAGCTTAGGTTTAAGCTCCTATACCACAGGAATACAGTTCAGAAAACCAAATTGAGCAAAAAATTTAAAAGAGGGCTCACTAAAATGCCACCTCAGAACAAGAAAATAGTGAAAAATTACCTAGTGAAAAATTACCTACAGGGGAAGTCTCAAAAGAGTTCATGAATTGAACACAAATCCAAAAGGTCATAGAAGAGCTTAAAAAACAATTTAAAAACCCAAAGAAGAGAGGAAGAAGAAAAATGGAAAAAAAGAAATGAGAGTAATGCAAGAAAATTATGAAAAACGGACAAATTAATCAATGCCTTTAAAAGGAGTTGAAATTGGAAAAGGGATGTAACTGATAAAATCGACCAACTTAAAAAGGAATGCAAATCAGCAAAGAGTACATTAACCAACTGGAAAAGGAAACATAAAAGCAAACTGAAGAAAATAAAACTCTTAAAAATTGGAATTGGACAAAAAAGAAACCAATGAATCTACGAGACTATGAGATACCATCAAACAAGTAAAGAAGCTGAAAATATTGAAGAAAACAAAGTACCTTTAAGGATAAACAAATAACCTGGAAAATAGAGCCAGGAGAGATAATCTGTGAACTATTGGACTACTAGAAAACCTAGATCAAAAAAAGAACCTAGAAAACACCATGCAGGAAATTATCAGGGAAAACTGTTCAAATCTGCTAGAGCAAGAAGACAAAATAGCCATTGAAAAGAATACATAGAACTCCTCCAGAAAGAGAATCCAGGATAAAAATCCAAGGGTTATCACAGCCAAATGCCAGAATTCTAGAATAAAGGAGAAAATACTGTAAGCAGCTAAAAAGAAGCAATTTAAATACAAAGGAAGCACAACCAGGCTTACACAGGACTTAATAGCTTCAACATTGAAGGACTCTCTAGCACCTGGAATACCATATAATCAGAGGGCAAAGGACTTTAGATTACAACCAAGAAATTATTATCCTGCAAAATTCAGCATATTTTGTCAGGTGAAACAGATGGATATTCAATGAAATAAGAGGACTTCCAAAATTTCTTGATAAAAAGACCAGAACTGAACAAAGAATTCAATTTCCAAATAAAAGACTCAAAAAAAATGCATGGAAAGGTAAATGAAAAGGGGGAAAATGACAATATGTGTTCAAGTCCACAACAAACTGTTCAATATTATACTAACACAAGTCTAGACTCCAACTACTGATGCTGAAGAGGCCAAAGTTGATCAATTCTATTAAGAGCTACAATATCCTCTAGAAATAATTCAGAAAAAATATTTCACATTCTTCCTAGGGCTGGAATGCTTAAGAAGGAAATCAACAGATAAATGGGATGATGGGTAAGCTTGGTCTTAGAGTACAAAATGAAGCATGGCAGAGAGTATTAGAGTTTTGTCAAGATTTGTAGATCTTGCCAGATGGTCAAAACCGACTCAGATTGATTATTGTATATTTGCAGTCAAAGGTATGGAAGCTCTATGTAGACAGGTAAAACAAGACCTAAAGCTAATTGTGATTCAGACTATGCATTTTTTATTTCAAAATTCAGACTTTACATTTGACAAAGTGGAGAATATCATTAGACCGTATACATAAGACCTTATGAATTCCTTATGAATATGAAGTGAAAGAGATGAATATATTTGAGGGATCAGATCTAGTAGATAGAGTGCCTAAAGAACTATAGAAAGAGGTTTGCAATATTGTTCAGGACAAAGTAACAAAAATATTACAAAGAAAAAGATCAAGAAAGTAAAATGGTTATGTGATGAGATTTTATAAATAGCTGAGGGAATAAGGAAAAGAAAAAGAAAAAGATTACCAATTGAGTGCATTATTCCAGACAAGAGAGAATTCCAGTAATAAGAGGTAAGAAAGCTTTCTTAGATGTGCAATGCAATGAAATAGAAGAAAGAAAAAAAATGAGAAAGAAACCTTAAGAAAGTAGAAATAAAAAGAATATTTCATGTAAAAATGGGCATGATAAAAGACAAAAATGATAGGAACTTAACAGAAGTAGAAGAGCTAAAGAGGTGGCAAGAATACTTAGAACTATACAAGAAAGATTTTAGCATTACCAATAACCATGATGGCATGGTTACTCATCTAGATCCAGACACCCTAGAGAATTGGAGGTGATGAAATTCTGACTGAGATATTGAACATACTAAAAAATGATGCTCTTAAATTGCTTTAAGTCAATATTCCAGCAAATTTGAAAAACTCAATAGTGGTCAAAAGCTGCACAATAGTGGAAAAGATCAATTTAAGCCCCAATCTTAAAGAACAAAGTCAAAGATTGCCCAAATTCCTTAACAAGTGAGCTCATTTCACATTCCAATAAAGTTATACTTGCGATTCTGCAAAAATGGAGCCATTCCTTTCCTCAAAGTTTTTACATTGAACAAAATGCATTCACCATCTTCCCACATCACTCACACCCTGTCTCCCATGAAACTAATCTCTTCTACTTTGAGATACATTAGGACTATAAATAACTTATCCCTCCATAAGAACCCAGTAAACAATATACGGATTTTTTTTGTTTTCTCTTATAGCATAGTATGCTTTGCAGACAGAAATTACTCAATAAATATTCTGAAAGGTGGTGATGAAATGAAAAAAAAATTAAAATTAGAAAAATTTGGATTTTTCATACTTCTAAAAAGTTATTATCTCATTCTTCTTAGACATATTTACTTATATTTGTTCTCTTCTATTCAGAGGTATTTGCTGATCTTGAGCTTGAGCTCAACAAATAACTCTGAATGGAAAAACAGCATGAATATGAGCTTTAATGATCATCTACCTCTTTGGTATTATAAAACTTATTCCAGATATCACATGAATTATTCTACTGTCTGACATCTTTTCATGAAACCTTAGGCACTGACCTAAGCAAGAACCTTGCATTAGACTAAATTGTATTGTTAAATGAACTAAATATCAGATTCTTCCAAGAATTGACTGAAAAGCCATATTTGTTTTTTAAAAAAAGAAACACAAATTTAATTCATTTAGAAAGAGAAGGAAAAAACAATTTTGTGTCATGGGAGCTTGAATGATATTTTTTGGTAAATATTGAAATTTATTGGTATCTCAGAAATAGGCACTTTAGTATAATAAAATGAGGTACAGAATTTTTATATAAATAGTAGCTCTGGTAGAACTTTTTTTAAACTATGGAAAACTTCGATGACTACAAAAGTAAGAGGGTGAGGGAGTAGAGAAAGCAGAAATATAAAATGTTGAAGAAACAAAAGTTTAGTAACAATAGAATTAATATATAGCCTTTTGACATCTACAAAATACATATATACATAATATATTACCTTAAGGTCTAGCTTAAAGTCTAGTCTAGCATTATGGTTCTCATAGTTGTATAATGTGTGACTTGCTCATAGTCAAATATAGAGTCAAGGTCTTCCTTAATCTATGTAAAGCACTCTAACCATTTTGGTCCATTATTTTTCTTAGTTTAGTAAATAGCCTTAATTGTTTGCTTCCAGTTTCAAGAATTATGGGTATGTAGTAAAGAAAGGCATGATAGACCAGAGCACAGGCCAGACACTTTTAAGACCTTGGAGTAATTGAAAACTTGCAAGTCCCTGAGGGGTATCTCTGAAAACAGCTGCAAAAGACCTAGGTCTAAAAACCTGGTCTTATGATACATGACCACAGACTCTCCTTGGGGCCACTGTTTTGAGAACAGAACAGAAAACTCCTCCAAGAACAGCCATGTGATTTCTATCTGGAAAAACTTGGGAGTGTGTCCTACACCCTGGAAGCAGAGTCTGACCTTAACAAAGACCTAAAATCAAGTTATAGGCTGGGGAAAAGAGCAAATAATAGAAGTAAAAAGATCCAACTATGATCCTATGGAGGATCAAAATATGTACTCAGAAAATAACAAAATCAAAGTTTCTGTATCCAAAGTATCCAAGAAAAAATATAAATTTGTCTCAGGCTATGGAAGAACTCAAAAAAGATTTTGAAAATCAAGTAAGGGAGGTAGATAAAAAAATTGGGAAGAGAAATGAGAGCAATGTGGGAAAATCAGGAAACTAGGCAGCAGCTTACTGAAGGAGATACAAAAAAATACTGAAGAAAGTAACATCTTAAAAATCAGTTTAGGTGGAAAAAAGCAATCCGAAAGGTTGATGAGGAGAAGAATGCCTTAAAAAAGCAGAATTGGCCAGATGGAAAAGGAGATACAAAAGCTCTTGGAAGAAAATAATTCCTTCAAATATAGATTGGAGTTGGGAGCAATTTTGGACTGTCTGCAAAGGAGAGTGCCATCTGTATCCAGTTAAGGACCTGTGGAGTTTGAACAAAGTTCAAGGACTATTCCCTTTAATTTAGAAAAAAACAGATATCTTATTGTCTGATCTTGTTACCTCTTAGAATTCTTGTCTCTTCTCTAAGGATATGATTTCTCTCTCATCACACCCAATTTGGAGCAAGGTACAACATGGAAATAAAGTAAAGACTGACAGATTGCTTTCTGTGGGGGTGGGGGGGAGGGGGAGGGAAGTAAAATTGGGGGGAAATTGTGAAACTCAAATAATATCTTTAAGAAAAATTAATTAAAAATATAGACTGGAGTTAAGGGCAGCTGTTGACTTTTGTAAGAAATCAAGAAACTAGAAAAAAAGTCAAAAGAATGAAAAACTAGAAAAAAATGAGAAATATCTCACTGGAGAAACAATTGGAAAACACTGACCTGAAAGTCATGACTAAAAAATGAGCCTACATTTCATTTCTCAAGAAATTATCCAGGAAAAATGCCCTGATATCCTAGAAGCAGAGGGTAAAATGGATACTGAAAGAACCAATTGCCTCCTGAAAGAGATCCCAAAATGAAAACCGGAAGGCCAAATTTGAGAACCCAAGTCAAAGAGAAAATATTATAAGTTGCCAGAAAGATACAATTCAAATATTGTGAAGATACAGTCAGGATAACACAAGAATTAGGAGCGTATACATTAAGGGGTCACAGAGCTTGGAATATGATATTCTAGAAGGCAAAAGAACTTGGATGACAACCAAGATTCAACTACTCAGTAAAAATGAACATCTTCTTACAAGGAAAATTTGGGACTCTCAAACTCTCCTGATGAAACAGAAAGTTTGATCTTCAAGTACAGGTCTCAGGTAATGCTTAGAGAGGATGGACAAGAAGGGAAAATTATGAGGGATTTAATGATGTTGAACTGTGTGGGAAGAAGAGACTGACAACTCATTTGAACCTTCTCATTAATTAGAACAGTTAGAAGGAGTATACATTTGCATATGCACACACACACAAACACACACACATACATATATATCTGTATATATATGTATATATAAATACATATATATATATTTATAGTCAAGGCACAGGAGCTGAATATGAAGGCATAATATATTAAAAAGATTGAATTAATGGGGGATAAAGGAATGTACTGGGAGAAAAGGTGAGGTAAAGGGGGAGGAGGAGGGGGAGTGAGTCTTACTCTCATTGGAATTGGTTCAGAGAAGGAATAACATGCACACTCAATTGGGTATAGAAACCTATCTTATTCTAAAGGAAATAAGGAGAGAAAGGGATGGGAGAAGGGATGGGGGAGGGGAAGGGGAAGAGAGGGAAGACTGTGGGAAAGGGAGTTAGGTGCAACACATTTATGAGGAGGGACAGGGTGAAAGGAGAGAGAGAGAATAGAATAAATGGGGGTGGGAAGGATGGAGGGAAATAGTCAGCAATAGCAAGTGTGATAAAAATACCAAAGTACTTTTTTTTTTTAGGTTTTCGCAAGGCAAATGGGGTTAAGTGGCTTGCCCAAGGCCACACAGCTAGGTAATTATTAAGGGTCCGAGACTGGATTTGAACCCAGGTACTCCTGACTCCAGGGCTGGTGCTTTATCCACTGCCACCTAGCCACCCCTACCGAAGTACTTTCTCTGATGAACTTATGATAATGAACGCTATTCATCCCAAAGACAGAGCTAGCTGATGGTGTCTGAATACAGACTACTGTAGCAATGTTTGTCATGGCTACACATTTTTAAACTACATCAAGTAACTTGTTTCAATGAGGTGGAATGAGGTGGAGGAAGGGATTTGGAACTCAAGGGATTGGAAGTAAATTTTGAAACTTGCTTTTGCCATGTAGCTGGGGGAAAAATAAAAAAAAATTAAAAGAGATATAATATACTCTTATCCTGTATGATTTAGGTATGATATTTCCTAAGAACTAAAAATAGACAATAAACTTTCATTTGATTCATCCTAGCCTTATGATACTTTGAAGACAACAAACACTGTATTGAAACCATAAACTCTAAGTCAGGTTTAAAACTATATTAAAGAGGGACACCTTTATACAAAGAGACTGAAAGGCCTTAAAAATAAAATGTTCCTTGGTATTTTCCTTAAATTACTCTAATAAAAATTTTCCTCCAAGTCTTATTTTCAGAAAAAAAAGAAAAGAAAGACAGGAAGGAGAGCATTACAGACAAGAGAATATTGCATGGTCATCAATATAGGTGGAAATGTGGATCTGACTGAATTGTGCCATATTCTTGCTATTAGACCATGAACTACCTGAGAAAAGGTATAATTTTATTTTTCATCTCAACCTAAAATGACATGCATATCATAGGTGCTTAATACAGTAAATAATGTTAAATTATATTGAGCTAATATCAATCACATTCAACTTCCATAAACTGATAGGCCTGCTCTCTGTTAGTAAACAACATGATGGTACAAGAATTGGAATAATATTGTTCTATAAGAAACAATAAATGGTCGGACTCTAGAGAAGCATGGAATGAATTATGAGATCTGATGCTGAGTGAAGGGATTAGAACCAACAGAACAATTTACACATCAACATTATGAGATGAACAGCATGATGGAAGCAACCCCTTCTCAGCAGTCCAGAGAGCTAAGACAACCATATTTGACATAGAATACATAGAAAAAATACCCCTACTGAATCTGATGAACACTTTATAAAAATTATCTCTTATGTATCTCTCCCTTAATCCTAATTTCTCATGCCAAAACTACTAATTTATAAATATATTTAATAAAATATGTATGTAAAATGCTAACCTAACCATTCCCAACTGAGGGGAGGGGGGTGGGAAGGGAGGGTAGAGAGAAACTTTGTAAATTGGAAACATACATGTACAAATGAATGAAAATAAATTAAAAAAAAAAGATTAAAAAAAGGAAATCAATATGATTGCCTACTCACTTAAAGGAGAGAGAGTTTATGCTGAAAAGTACTTAAAAGGGGCAGGTAGGTGGTGCAGTGGATACAGCACCAGCCCTGAAGTCAAGAGTACATGAGTTCAAATCCAGCCACAGGAACTTAATAATAATTACCTAGCTGTGTGGCCTTGGGCAAGCCACTTAACCCCATTTGCCTTGCAAAAACTAAAAAAAAAAAAAGTATTTAAAGATGAAATTGGATAAGTACAGGAGAGCCTCTTGAGCACAGGCCTAGGAGACTAAAATGAGAAATGAGGGTGGATCTAGAGATGAGACATTAAAACCTGTTGAGCAGAAAGAAACAAAATGAAAACTATTTTTTAAGAAATGTTACTCTGGCATTTATATGCAAGATCAAAAGGAATGGGGGGGAGAGACTGATAAAAAGGAAAACAGCTAGTAGAAGACTGATGTAGCAACAATATATGCAGTGATGAGGTCTTAGATTAGATTGGTGGCTGTAAAATGGAAAGGAAGAAACAAATACAAGAAACATTTTGGGAATAATAACTGCCAAGTAGATATTGAGAAGAAGTAAAAATTATCTCTAGGAGAGCCAAACAAGGGTATATTGGAGTGATAATGCTAATGAAAGTAAAGAGAAAACTGGAAAAATTGAGAAGAAAATGAATTAAAATTTCAACCTATTTCCTGAAATACCACATTTTCTAACTAACTTTTTTATTGGCATTATGAAAAAACATTTATGATTGAAATTCTAAACAACTTTAAAAGCTTTTCTAGAGTATTTTCATAATTTGACATTGAAATGACTTAAAAAAACAACTATTATCAAAAATCAGCACTGAAAGTGGAGGTGTGAAGCTAACATGCTTCCAGAGCTTTTCTCTTCTAAAGATAAATGAAGCCTCTGAAAGGACTTTAAAGCTACAGCTCCCACCAAGAAAGAGAAGATTTAAAGAGATTTTCAACTTTAGATATCAAGTAGGATCTTTAGTGAAGGTCTGTCTCTTTAGGGGAATGAGGAAGTAAAGCCAAGTGAGGCTGGAGAGGAGGAAAGCCAGTAGGAGGCTTTAAGCCATAGTGTGGTCCAGGTCCTGACATCTTGACAACAGCATAGGTCCTGGCAGCTAGATAGCAAGCCAATAGGAAGGGTCCTAATCCCAAACAAAGACTGAACCTTAGGAATACAAGGGCAAAAGACAGGACTAGGGTAATAAACAACTGCATAGGCAGAACCTGGACATAAAGGAGGAAATAAACCTCTGCAAAGGTAAGGCCTAGACTGCATAGATAGTATCTTGGCCAATAACAATCCAGGGATTAGATCCCAGCCCCAGCATAAAACATTTGGATCTGTATTCCCTGTACCCAGAGCAGAAATAAAACATCAAAGATGAGCAAAAAAGGAGGGCGGAGTAAAGATGGCAGCAGGAAAGTAGCATTTTTCCCCTGAAACTCGTTCCCCAATAAACTCAAAGTTGTCAAATTATGACTCCTAGCTAAAATTTAGAGGGGCAGAACTCACAGAAAGACTGAGTGATACATTTTTCCAGTCCAAGAGAATTTATAAGTTCCATAGGAAAGGTGTGTCTCATCAGGACAGGGGGGGTTGCAATAAAGCCCTAGCCACAGCTCAGCTCAGCACAGCCCAGCCCAGCCCAGGGATCACTGGGAACAGCTTGAAGGGGCAGTGAGAGAACTCTGCTGCACCAGAATGCTGTGAGAACCTGGAGTGGCAATCTGGGGAAACCAGCCTGCTCCTCCAAAACACTGCCCGCCCATAGATGGTAAGGGAGTCAGGGGAGACTGCAGAAATCTCTCCACTCTCCCTGGGGAAGGACTACGAACTTCACTCACACTCAGATCCAAGTTGTTGTTTGGTCTTCTATATTAAGATAGTAGGGACCCTCCTCACTGCTCCAGAAAAGAGGGGAGTTCCTGTGGTTATCTATATCTCAAAGCAAAGGCAAGAGAACATAAGACTTTGGAGGAATAAAGGTCCCAGTGGGGTGTTCCAAACCCCACAAAAAAGGGTGTATCAGTAATCCTCAAAAACTCAAGAAGTACCCCCAAACTAGGCACAGCAAGAGAAATGAGTAAACAGAGAAAAAAAGAGGAACACCACTGAGAAATTCTTTGCCTATATTCCCAAAAAAGATCAAAATACTCAATCTGAAGATGAGGAAGTACAAGCTTCTTCATCTAAAGACTCCAAGAAAAATGGAAGTTGGGCTCCAGGTATGACAGAGCTCAAAAAAGAGTTTGAAAATCAAGTAGGGAGATAAGGGAGATAGAAGAAAAATTGGGAAAAGAAATGAGAGATATACAGGAAAAATATGAAAACGAAGCCAACAGTTTAATCAAGGAGATCCAAAAAAAAAATGTTGAAGAAAATAATATGTTAAAAACCAGCATAGGTCAAATGGGTAAACAGTTCAAAAAGTTGGGAGGAGAAGAATGCTTTAAAAAGCAGAATTGGTCAGATGAAAAAGGAGATAAACAAGCTCTCTGAGAAAACAAACCCTTCAGATGTAGAATGGAGCTAAAGGAAGCTGATGACTTTATGAGAAGTCAAGACACAATAGTTCAACACCAAAAAAATGAAAAATTAGAAGAAAATGTGAAACATCTCATTGAAAAAACAACTGATCTGGAAAACAGATTCAGGAAAGATAATTTAAAATTTATTGGGATACCTGAAAGTCAAGATCAAGAAAAGAGGCTTGAACTCATTTTTAAAGAAATCCTACTGGAAAATTGCCCCGAGGAATAGAAATTGAGAGAATCCACCGATTATAGCCAAGTTCCAGAAATCGCAAGTCAAAGAGAAAATATAACAAGCAGGCAGAAGGCCACAATTCAAATATCATGGAACTGCAGTCAGGATCATACAGGATTTAGCAGCAACTACATTAAGGGCTCATAGAGCTTGGAATATAATATTCCAGAAGGCAAAGGAGCTTAGAATGCAACTGAGAATCAACTGTCCAGCAAAACTGAACAATATCTTCCAGGGGAAAAGAGGAACTTTCAATGAAACAGGGGAATTTCAAAAGCTTCTGTTGAAATGACCAGAGCTGAACAGAAAGTTTGACCTTCAAATACAGGACTCAGGTGAAGCATAGAGAACAGAGGAAAAGGGTAAAATATGAGGGACTTAATAATGATGAACTGCAAGTATGCCTGCATAGAAAAATGATACTGATAATACTCATGAAACTTCTCATTTAATAGAGCAGGTAGAAGGAGCTTTTATAGATGAAGCACAGCAGAGAGCTGAATTTGAAGATATAATATAATGGAGTCAATGACTAAAAGAGAAATGCACTGCGAGTAAGAGTATATACATACACACACACACAAATATATATATATATATATACATATATATACATATATATATATGTATATGTATGTATTTACAATGAGCTTTTGCAACATCGAAGAGGGGAAGGTGAGGGACTGAGTGAACCTTCACTTTCATCAGTAATGGCTCAAAGAGGAAACAGCATACACACTCAATATGGTATAGATATCTAGAGTAAAAAGGAGAGAAGGGGAAAAGGGGGAGGGGGGTGATGTGAATGACAGGGGAGAGGGTAGATCATAGGAGAAAATAGTCAGATATAGCACATTTTCTTTTTTACTTCTTGCAAGGGGCTGGGATTGGATGGCCTGTCCAGGACCACGGGGCCGGGTGGTTTCTGGGTTTCAGGGGTGTTATGTGGGCTCGGGGCCTCTTGGCCCAGGACTGGTGATCAGTCTGCTACTTTACAGCACATTTAAGAAGACGGACAGAGTGAAAGGAGAGAGAAAATATAATATATGGTAGTAGGGCGTAATGGATGGAAGGAATTACAAAAAGGAACAGTGGAAAAATATGGAAGTAACTTTTATGATGAAATTATCATAAAGAATGTGATCCAAGGGGCGGCTAGGTGGTGTAGTGGATAAAGCACTGGCCTTGGAGTCAGGAGTACCTGGGTTCAAATCCTGTCTCAGACACTTAATAATGACCTAGCTGTGTGGCCTTGGGCAAGCCACTTAACCCCATATGCCTTGGAAAAAAACCTAAAAAAAAAGCAAAACAAACAAAAAAAAGAAAACAAGAATGTGATCCACTCAAGACAGAGTTGATATCAGAACACAGAATGAAACACATTTTTTTCTCTTTATTTTATTTCTCATGAAGGGGGGGAGGGAGTATTATGTTTACTCTTAAACAAGAATATTTTAGTCGTGTATAAGAAAATAACATCACTTGTACAAAAATATTCATAGCAGCTCTGTTCATGGTGGCAAAGAATTTGAAATTAAGTAAATGTCCTTCAATTGGGGAATGGCTGAACAAAATGTGCTATATTTATGTGATGGAACACTATTGTTCTATTAGAAGCCAGGAGGGATGGGAATTCAGGGAAACCCGGAAAGACTTGCATGGACTGATGGACTTGCTTGTTCCATTAATGCAACTATCAGTCACAATACTTTATTTTTCTTCCTTAAGAATATGATTTCTCTCTCATCACTTTCAACTTAGATCAATGTATACCATGGAAACATTGTAAATACTAACAGACTGCCTTATGTGGGGTGTGGGGGGAGACAAGCAAGATTAGGGGAAAAATTATAAAAATTTCAAAATTAAAAAATAAATAAAACCCTCAAAGAAAAAAGGATGAGCAAAAAAGCTTAAAGAGCACTCACTAGAGACAACTACTTTGCAGATAAAGATGCTACAATTCCATGTTGGAAGAAGAAATCAGTGAAGAACTACTCAGAGGGGGAAGTCTCAAAAAAATATATGAATTGGACTCAAATCTAAAAGCTCATAGAAGAACTTAGAAACTAATTTTAAAATCAAAGAAGAGAGGAAAAGGAAAAATAGAAAAAAGAAATGACAGTCATGCAGGAAAATTATGAAAAATTGACCAAAAAATTTACTCCATTAAAATAAAAATTAGCAATTGGAAAACAGAAAACAAATGCTAATTGAAAAAATACAACTCTAAAAATTAGAATTGAACAAATAGAAACCAATGACTCTATGAGTCTACAAGATTCTAACAAACAAAATAAATAGGCTGAAAAAACTGAAGAAAATATTAAGTACCTTTTAGGATAAGCAAACAACCTGGAATATACATCCAGTAGAGATAACTTATGAATCATCAGACCACCAGACAGCCAAAAAAAAAAACAAAGAACCTGGAAGAAAACATCATACAGGAAATTATCAGGGAAAACTATCCAAATCTACTACATTAAATAGACAATATAACTATTGAAAAAATACCCAGAACCCCTTCAGAGACTTCAGAATAAAAACTCCAAATTCTAGAACTCTCAAATAAAGGAGAAAATTTGCAAGCAGCAATAAATAAACACAAATCAGACTCATATAGGAGCTATTAGTCTCTACACTGAAGGACCCAAGGACCTAGAATACCATATATCAGGGGGCAAAGGACTTGGGAATACAGTCAAGAATTTTACTCCCCAGAATATCTAGCTTATACTGTCAGGGGGAAAAGATGGATGTTCAACAAAATGGAGGTCTTCCAAACTTCCTGACAAAAAGACTGGAACTGAATAGAGAATTCAATCTCAAAATACAGATGCAAGAGATGCATAAAAAGGTAAATGAAAAGAGAAAGGACAAAACAAAAAAAAAGAAAATGTTAGTCAAAACCATCAAATTGTATACAACCCTAAAAGGGAAGATATAACACTTATAACTCTTGAGAATTGTACTTCTCTTAGGATAATTAAAGGGTCAAATATAACTAAAGAGATTGGACTGAGAGGATATGAACATGGTTGGGTCTTGTCTCTCCAATGAAGAGGTCCAAGATACTCCTGAAGAAAAACAGGGGTGTTTTTTTTAAACTTAATGACTCAGTTTCCTCTCAGATCTTTCCTGCTTTCTGTGGATGAGGGCATCATAAACTGTGTCATTGTTTCCCATAATTTACAATCAATTGTAAAGTTCTTAAGAGAGACATTAAGAGGGTCCCAGTACTTATAGTTCTTTGAGTTAATTAACTCAGGGTTGGACTTAAACCATACTTAACAAGGGTTTAAGTAACCTGGGTGGGGAGGGTGAGGGAAGTGAGATTCATATATTTAAATCAGGATTGGACTTAATCCACACTTGACTTTTACAAAGGCTTAAGTATCCTAGGTGGGGAAGGGGGGGAGGAGAAAGGGTAGGAGAAAATGTGCTGGGGGGGGGAGAGGGTTACACATAGTTCATGAAATCATTTGGCCATTTGGCTTTGGATGATACTTTGGCTACTGAGGATTGTATGTATTTGAAGGGTACTAGGAAAAGGGGGTAAGGTAAAAAATGATTATAATTTGATGTAATTCAAGACTCTTGAAATGTGTCTTTTTTTTGCAAGGCAATGGGGTTAAGTGGTTTGCCCAAGGCCACACAGCTAGGTAATTATTAAGTGTCTAAGGTCGGATTTGAGCTCAGGTACTTCTGACTCCAGGGCGGGTGCTCTATCCACTGGTCAACCTAGCTGCCCCAAAAAGAGTACTTCTAATGAGACAGAAGAGTGAAAGTACTTAGTGACTTTAGGGCAATGCTGCTTATCAATCTGTGATGTTACTTTGATAACACTTTGAGTTTATCAAGCAATCAATTCATCAAGTAGTGACTGATGATACCTGATTAAAAGTACATGAGAGATAAATAACACCAGATGAAGAGGCACAAATAATTATAATTTTAGAGAGAAAGAAGGGAGGATGTGAATGCTGAGTAAATTTTATTCAATAGATTTCTCTTAGAGAGGGAGTTAAGATACATTCCTACTAGTTTAAAAATCTATCCTACTCTACAGGGAAAGGGATGGGCAGGGGAAGGGAAAGATAAAGGGCCTGAGAAAAAGGAAGATGAACATATAAGTGAAAACTGAAAGCTAAATTTTAAAAGAAAAATTAAAGGGTGAAGGGAATAAAACTTTGGTGAGTAAGAATAAAAGGAAAGGAATGAGAAAAATATAAATGGAGAAAGATAGCAAAGAAGGAAATACAGAATTAGTAATCTTATCTGTAAAAGCTAATGGGATGAACTGTCCCTAAAATGGAAGTGGATAGCAGAATGCCTTAAAAACCAGAATCCTAAAATATGATATTTACAAGAAACACATTTGAAATAGAGGGATACATACAGGGTTCAAGGTAAATGGATGGAGCAAAAATATATTATACTTCAGCTGAAGTAAAAAAAAAAATTGGGAGTATTATTATTATTATTAAACATGTATGCCCCTAGTGGTATAGCAGCCAAATTCCTAGAGGAAAAGCTGAATTCCAAGGAGATATAGACAGCAAAACTTTAAAAATGAAAAACTCAATCTCCCTCTCTCAGAACTAGCTTAATCTAGCCACAAATTAAACAAGAAGGATGTTAAGAAGGCGAATGAAATCTTAGAAAACTAGATATCATAGACCTCTGGAGAAAAGTTAATGGGGATAGAAAAAGAATATACCTTTTTCTTGGCAGTACATGGCAACTAAATCAAAATTGAGTATGTACTAGGGCATAAAAATATTTTAATCAAATGCAGAAAGGCATAAATAAATGCTTACTTTTCAGGCCATGATGCAATAAAAATTACATGTAATATAAAGGATCATAGAAAGAAAAACCAAAAACTAACTGGAAACTAAATAACTTAATTTTAAATAATAAGTGGATCAAAAAGCAAATCATAGAAATAATAATTATATCCAAGAAAATGAAAATAATTAGACACTATACCAAAATTTATGGGAAGCAGCCAAGGCAAGTCTGAGGGGAAATTTTATATTTCTAAATGCCTATGTGAATAAAATAGAGAAAGAGGAGATCAATGAATTGGGTATGCAACTAAAAAAGCTAGAAAAAAAGAACAAATTAAAGATCCTCAATTAAATACCAAACTAGAAATTCTGAAAATCAAAGATGAGATTAATAAAACTGGAAGCAAGAAAACCATTACTCTAAAAAATAAAACTAAGAGTTGGTTTTATGAAAAAGCCAATAAAATAGATAAACCTTTGGTTAATCTGATTTTTAAAAAGACAATAACCAAATGTACAGTATCAAAAATGAAAAGGGTAGGGGCAGCTAGGTGTGCAGTGGATAGAGCACTGGCCCTGGAGTCAGGAGTACCTGGGTTCAAATTTGGACCTCAGACACTTAATAATTACCTAGCTGTGTGGCCTTGGGCAAGCCACTTAACTGCACTGCCTTGCAAAAACCTAAAAAAAAATAATTTCGTGCTACTTTAGGGATACATATGCCAATAAATTTGATAACCTGAATGAAATGGATGAACCCAGATTAATAGAAGAGGAAATAACATACTTAAATAACTCCATTTCAGAAAAAGAAATTGAAGAACCATCAATAAACTCTTTAGTCTCGAGGTCCAGATAGTTTTATAAGAGAATTCTACCCAACATTTAAGGAACAATTAATTAATTCCTATTCTATATCAATTACTTTAAAAAATAGGAGTTTTGCCAAATTCCTTTTATGACAGCAACATGGTGCTGACACCTAAACCAGGACAAAACAAAACAGAAAAAGAAAATTATAGATCAATATCTCTAATGAACATTGATGCAAAAATCTTAAATAAAATTTTAGCAATGAGACTACCATGCAAG
Source organism: Macrotis lagotis (assembly GCF_037893015.1). Lineage (NCBI taxonomy): Eukaryota > Metazoa > Chordata > Mammalia > Peramelemorphia > Peramelidae > Macrotis > Macrotis lagotis. The sequence continues at coordinate 201,253,707 of NC_133663.1, forward strand.
TTATTAATAGGATAATACACCATGATCAGGTAGGATTTCTACCAGAAAGGCAGGGATGGTTCACTATTAGGAAAACATTCAACATAATTGAATGAATCAAAAGTAAAACCAATAAAAATCATATGATTATCTTAATATATGGTGAAATATGATGAAAAAGCCTTTGATAAAATACATTCATTCCTATTAAAAAACACTAGAAAGCTTAGGAATAAATGCAGTTTTACTTAAAATAGTAAGTGGTATTTATCTAAAACCATCAACAAATATTAGATGTAATGGGGATAAACTCAGAGCATTTCTAATAAGCTCAGGGGTGAAACAAGGATGCCCATTATAACCATTACTATTCAACATAGTATTAGAAATGTTAGCTTTAGTAATAAGAGAAGAAAAATAAATTGAAGGAATCAGAATGGGCAATGAGCAAGGTAAGTTTTCATTCTTTGCAGATGATATGATGGTATACTTAGAGAACCTGAGAAAATCATCTTAAAAACTCACTGAAACAATTAACAAATGCAGCAAAGTAGTAGGATATAAAATAAATCCATATATATAATCAGTTAATTTTACATATAAACAACAAAGCCCAAGAGCAAGAGATAGAAAATAAAATTCCATTTAAAGTGACTGTAGACAACAATAAATACTTGGGAGTATACCTCCAAAAACAAATCCAGAAACTGTATGAACACAATTATAAAGCACTTCTCACCCAAATAAAGTCAGATCTAAATAACTGGAAAAAAACGTCAGCTGCTCCATAGTTAGGTCGAGCTAATATAATAAAAAATGACAATTCTAGTCAAATTAAATTGCTTATTCAGAGCCTTAACAATCAAACTACCAAATAATTATTTTACTGAACTAGGAAAAATAGTAACAAAATTCATCTGAAGCAACAATAGGTCAAGAATAGCAAGGGAATTGGTGAAAAAAATGTAGAAGAAGGTGGTCTAGCTCTATCACATGTAAATCTATACTATAAAGCAGCAGTCATCAAAACTGCCTGGTAATGGTTAAGAAATAGAGTAATGAATCAGTGGATTAGGATAGATTCAAAAGACACAGTAGTAAATGACTACAATAATCTATTGTTTGACAAACCCAAAGAAATTAGCTTCTGGAATAGGAACTTACTATTTAACAAAAAATTGTTGGGAAAATTGGAAAATAGCATGGCAAAGACTAGGCATAGATGCACATCTCACACTCTGTATCAAAATAAGGTCAAAATGAGTACAGTTTTTAGACATAAAGGATGACACCATACATAAATTAATATATCAAGCTATACTCTATCAGAACTATGGAAAGGGGACAAATTTATGACCCAGCAAGAAACAAGAGTACATTATAAACTGCAAAATGAATGATTTTGGTAATATTAAATTAAAAAGTTTTTGCACTAATAAAAATCAATGCTGCCAAAATTAGAAGGAAAGTATAAAGCTGAGAAATAATTTTTACAACTAGGAGTTCTGATAAAGGTCTCATTTCTAAAACATATAAAGAACAGCATCAAATTTATAAGGTTGCAAAAATCATTCCCCAATTGATAAATGGTAAAAAGATATGAACAGAAATATTACAAATGAAGAAATCAAAACAAGATGTAATCATATGAAAAAATCCTCCAAATTATTACTGATTAGAGAAATGCAAATTGAAACAACTCTGAGGTATCATCTCACATTTATCAGATTGGTTAACTTGACAAAAAAGGAAAATGATCAATGTTGGAGAGGTTGTGGGAAGACTGGGACATTCATGCATTGCTGGTGGAGTTATGAACTAATCCAAATATTCAGGACAGCAATATAAAACTATACCCTAAGACAATAAAACTGTTCATACCCTTTGATCCAGCAATTCCAATTTTAGGCCTATATCCATATAAAATCATAAAAAATGAGAAAAGTCCCACATGTTCCAAAATATTTGTAATAGCTTTTTGTAGTGTCAAAGAACTGGAAATTGAGGAGATGCCCATCAATTGGGGAATAGTTAAATAAGTTATGGAATATAATGGAATACTCTAGAGAAGTATGGAATGAATTACAGTATCTCATACTGAGGAAAGGGAGCAGAACCAAGAGAACAATGTACACATTAACAACACTGTGAGGGGGCAGCTAGGTGGCAACAGTGGATACAGCACCGGCCCTGGAGTCAGGAGTACCTGAATTCAAATCTGGCCTCAGATGCTTAATAATTACCTAGCTGTGTGGCCTTGGGCAAGCTACTTAATCCCATTGCCTTGCAAAAAAAAAAATACTAAAAACTAAAAAAAAAAAACAAAACAAAACATCAACAACAACAAAAACAACACTGTGAGATGATCAACCCTAATTGATGCAGCTGCTCTAGCAGTTCCGAGAGCTAGGACAACCCTATCAGTCTGGCTATGGACAATGTTATCCCCATTCAGAGGAAGAAAAATAAAACAAAAGAAAACAAAACTACACAAACAAAACTCATTCAGAATCTGATGAATACTATATCCACTTTTTAAAGAATATCTCTTACATATTTCTTTTCCTTAATCCTAATTCCTCATATCAAAAATGACTAATCTGTAAGCATGTTTAACACAAATAAGTATGTACTTAACCTGACTGTTCACCACTGAAAGGAGTGGGGTGGGAAGGGAGTGTGGAGGGAAATTTTGTAACTTAAAACTATACATAGGTATATGGATGAATGTTGAGGAAACTTTTATAACATGTTTTTGGAAAAATCAATAAAAGAACAGTACTCTGCTAGATTACTGTTTACATACACATCTAACTAAGGATGCAGGCATTCATATAAATTAGCATTTCTATAAATTTTATGTGAAAGATAAAATATTATTAAAGTAGGATTCAGTGTGGAAAATTCTGGACCACTAGTTCATTACAGAGGCTTTGTGCTTTTAACTTAATACTTAAAATCTCAAGGCTTTCTAACTAGTGAAAAATTGTCAAAATAAAACTTTCATAGAAGATGATAAATATATAATTTATAAAAAGTAGTGTTGTAGAAATAATGAAGATTTAATCTCTAAATCAACTACATAAATGATTTGAAGAGGCTGAAAAGAGAAGGTGGAAGGATTAAAAGTCATTTGCAAAAATGTGCTTTGGCTTGGTTTAACTCTGTAAAATTCAGACTAATTAAATATTCATAAAATCTTCTCCTAATCTACATATGAATCAAGACTATGATTTTATGTACTCTCAGTCACGACTGTTTAGGACAGTACTTTGTACATATTAGGTTCTTATCACACATCAATTTAAAGAATAAGTGAATGTCATGGAGGTCTTCCACATTAAGAATAAAACACAACTTAATATCATTCTACACTAAGTAATCAGGACCAAGTTCTTTACCCTTTGTATTATTCATTGTTCAACATTTCTTTATTTCAACTAAAATATAATTATTTACTATTTTAATAGGAGAGAATTTCCTCCCCCAATCCTACTAATTATATATATATACACACACACACACACACACACACACACACACATATATGTATATACACATAGAAAACATGCTGCTGACAGTCTATAAATTATCAATTTTAGTTCTTTAGCTTTACCCCCATAAAAATGTAAATTACTTTATTACTTTTCCCTATGATTTATATAACAATGTTTAGTTTATTTTCCTTTCCTTTAAAGTTTGCATGCTTTCCCTTTTAAAATGAAATCATATAAATCTTCTCACAGAACTATTTCATGAAACCAAAAGTTCATATTTGAAAAAAAACCTTGCTCAGAAATTGTGAAAAATAATTGTATTTCAACTACATAAAACTTGAGACCATGACAATAATTTTTTTTAAAGATTAGAAATTGCTTAGATCTACATGGCCTTCAAGTTATTAATAAATATTAAAGCAATCATATTAGAATGAAAATAAAATAAATTATTTTGACAGAGATTGTACAACAAATATAAATTCTTTTGCTATCAAAACACCAAAAAAAAAACTACCTCAGAAATTAAGTAAATATAAACTTGGAGATACTAATTACTATCACAGTCTGTTCTGGTCTCAGAATCTTCAAAGTATGGTTTCATGTAATGAATGGAATTGTCATTAGTATTTCAAATATAAGAATACATCTGCTCTGTCAAATTCTGAATCAGTTGGTTAACATTCCAGAAATTAACAAATTATTTCTTGATTATATAGCACTATACTGTCCAACAGTGATCACGCAGAGCTCAGCAAGAATTTACATGTAATTAGAAAACATGCTGAAAGAAGCATGAGAAAGGATGCAAAATAATACTGATCACATTTACTAAATTTATTGCAATTTTCAACTATGATTCCATGCAGTTTCACTTGGCACATTACTACTTAAGCATAAAAACAAAGTATAAGTTAAGTGTCAAATTCAAGTATATATAAAAAAAGCAAATATCGAAAAAGCCCTTATATACAATGTCGATCTAGATTTTCTCCTGTGTTTTACCCTGGTGTGTTTATATCAGTGTTTGATGTTTAGCCAGTTTTTCTGTTAAGTGCACTTGCTTCCAGATAATGAAAACTGATAAAATGTCTAAAAAACCATACAAAATGTCATTGCTGGATTTCATAAATATAAAATTGCTGGTATATTTTGGAAATTTACACCTTATGTTTGTCCCTCTGTAGAAGCAAACATGCACAAAGACACAGTAATAACTCTTTGAAATCAGATAGTATTCTGACAGCTCAGTTTCACTGACAAAAGGGGCCTGGGCAGAAGCCAGGAGGCCCAGGTGCACTGTGTCATGCCAGTATTTAATGTAGTATAATATCAGATAGATGCTGGTGAGAGAAAATACTGGAAATAAAGTACAGATAATAGCATGGACAGCCACTCATTGCAAAATTACTTGTGCTCATCATGCTGTGAGCTTTGTATTAAATTTTTCTGTCAAGTGGCAGGAATCACAGGGAGAAGTGGCTTTAAAAAAAACCCTCCTTGTAACCCTGGATAAGAATCTATAATATTAGGCTTTCATATGATAATGGCAAATGATGTACCTCTTTGAAAAATTGCTGACTGGAATGAAAGTCCTAATCAGATTGTTGTTGCTGAGAATCAAGATGGGGGGTGGAGGGGAGAGTGGAGATGACTGTGACACTCTTCTTTCCCCCCCATTCCTTTAGCAAATTTAGCAAACTTGACAAGATGGGTGAGTCTGGAAGAATTTATCTTACATGAATTTCTGACAAGGCCCTTGGGGTTGTTTTGCAAAATGGAAAAGAAGGTGGTGGTTTAATAAATGCTGGGCCACCTGAGGCACTTTCATTAAAGGCTTTCTGTAGACAACATCACAATGTTAGCATTATCCGACTATATTCTCTTGAAATACAAGCACTATCTTTTTAGCAGGAATAGATATTAAACAGTATGTGAAGATATGAGGGAAAATGATTAGATTTTGTCTTTGGAGCATAAAATGGCTGTAATAATACTGCATTTAATATTAAAATTCAAACAAGTTCATTGTCTTCTTTGAATATTAAATTGTTCATAAAAAGCTGGACACGTTGGAGAATTTAATATTAACTTGATAAAGATGTAGTTATGCTTTTTAAAGTGATAAACTATTTTTTTCTAGAATTTACATTAATCTAGTACTTTATATAATCAATTTATAAGAAAACTGTGAAAACTCTTTGTAATGATTATGACCCAAAGGTATTGGAATTTGACTACTGGAAACAACAATATTTTGTAGTATAAGGCTTAAATCAGTAAATATTTAGTGTGATTTTACATTTGTTTGTTATACATTTTGACTCCTCATACAGATAACGGGTAAAACAAAAAAAAAAAACCATCAAGGTTTTCATCTATTTCAATGTACTTACCATCTGTGTAGACTTCTCTGCGCAGATGTCCTGGCTGGTGTTTTTGTTTCTTGGCTGGTCGGACCTTCTGTATTACAGCAGCACTCATGTTACTGTCTGTAGATACAGGGCTGGTGGGTCTAGGGCAGTGTGATGCATGAAAATGTCTACGGCCTAAAAAAACCCCAACATATCCGAATCAAAATAAATCATTCATTTCCCCTTTTTTTTTTCAAAAAGGAAAACTCAACATTCACTCATCAAAATAATATAGCAATATAAAGCAATAAAAATTCTGCATGTCCAGTGTCCCCCCCCCCCCCCCCCCAGGTTTAGTCAACCAGTCAGGGAAAAAGGCAATCAACAAAATAAAAACATCCATTTAATTTCAATATAGTTTCTTGCATTATTTTAATTATATAGTACCAAATGTCATGATTTCTAAATAAAAAGACTCCAGTACTCTGAATATTTTTGCATTTAGCTCTGTTGAAGGGGTTATTTAAACAAAGATATCAATTACATTTTTTATCAAAACACTTGCCATTTCATTGGAATATTTATTGCTTTTTAACACAGAAGATAGGCATCTAGGAAGAGGGAATAACAAAGTTCTAAAAGAAGCTAGATCTATCAGGTTTAATGGTGTACATGTTAAAAGCAAACACTGAAATGGACAATTTATATTTACTTTCTCAGGTACTTTTTTTTTAGGTAGCCCACGTAATTTGCCAAAGGATGGCTCATCACCCAAAATATTTTCTTAATTCCTGATCCTTAGGATGATAGCTTTTTGTTTTTATTTTCAAATAAAATTTTATTTTATTGGTCTTAGGGATCTTATTCAATTATTACCAAAGCATAAGGTAATATCTTTCCAGTATTATCTGACATTAGTAATAACAATGCTTCCTGTATGACTAAAGATTCCACAAGAGATAGGGTATTTTTAACCCAGATTTGAAATGCAGACTTTCACAACCATGTGCTTGATGAGCTTTCCCTCTCCTGCCTTGCATAACAGAAATGAAAAAGTCACAAATACGAATTTTTGCTATTGCACAAGGAAGTTTTACTAATGGAAATTTTAAGACCTATGAGTTTGAGAATTTATCTGTGCTGATTAAATAGCTACAAGTAAAAATACTGAACATATTAAACAGTAAACATTAAATAATAAAGGAATCAAGTAAAAATAGTGAATTTATTTATCTATTTACTCATATTAGTTTCAGTATCAGGTCATAAAATGTAATCATTCTTTAAAAAAACCTAATAGTACATTTCACTCACATTATTATTAGAAGAACACAAATAAGAAATCTTTAGAAGATAATGAAATAAAATATTAAATCAGATAAAAATGATGAAATCATTGTTGAATAAACCAAAAAATCCATGGAAAAACATATTAAGGCTGCAACTAAATTTACTCTATTGCATAAAATCATCTGATGCAATCTACCTTAAGAATCAATAGTCTTCAGAATGAACTTTCAACTTTATTTCTCCATTTGAATTGATTTAACATTTATGATCAGAAAGACATGAGTCTTTCATTTAAGAAGTTTATGGATGGGGGGGGCAGAGCCAAGATGTCACTGTGAAGGCAGGAATTCCCGGAAACTCATTCCCCAAACAACTCCAAAAGCCATCAAATTATGACTCTAGCCAAAATTTAGAGGTGCAGAACCTACAGAAAGACTGACTGATATAATTTCTCAGTCCAAGACGACTTAGAAGTTCCGTAGGAAGGGTCTGTTTCACCAGGACAGGGGGTTGGAAAAAGCCACTGTGGTGAGTACTTAGATGCCTGGGGGTGTCTGGGTCTATGGCAGAAGGGGTGCTTTCCAGACCTCCTGACCCCGGGATAACCAGGAACAACTTGAAGTGGTAGTGAGAGAATTCTACCACACCAGGATGACTACGGAGCAAGTGCCTGGTGTCAGAGCAGTGAAAACCTGCAGTAGTATTTGGGGAAGCCAGCCTGTACTTCCAGAGTTCAGTCCACAGACAGTAAGGGGGTAGGGTGGTGGGCTGCAGAGGTCTCTCTGCTCTCCCTGGGGCAGGACTCTGTTGCTTGCCCACACTCAGATCCAGGTTGCAGTTTGGGCTTCCATACTACAATAGCCAAGCAGGGACTCTCCTCACAACTCCAGGGAAGAGGGGGGAGCCAGTGGTCATCCACATATCAAAGCATAGGCAAGAAAGCAGTCAGAGTCTCTCATAAGACCTTGGAGGAATTAAAGTCCCAGTAGGGTGTCCCCAAAACCTCCCAAAACCTTGGAAGTGTGGTAAATCAATCATAGGCTCAGGAAATGAGTAAAGAAAAGAAAAAGAAAATCTGATGATAGAAAATTACTCTGGCCCCATGGAAGATTCAGATGATGACAAAATCGAAATGTGTGTATTCAGACCCTCCAAGAGAAATAGAAATGGGCTCGGGCTATGGATGAGCACCAAAAAAAGACTTTGAAAAGCAATTAAGGGAGGGAAAGGAGAAACTGGGAGGAGAAATGAAAGCAATGCAGATAAAGCATGATAACCAAATCAGCCACTTGGTGAAAGAAATACAAAAAAATGGGGAAGAAAATAATATTTTACAAACCAGTTTAGGCCAAATGGAAAAGGCAATACAAAAGGCAACTGAGGAGAAGAATGACTTAAAAAGCAGGATTGGCCAGTTGGAAAAGGAGATAAAAAGGATCTCTGAAGAAATAGCTCCTTCAAATGTAGAATGGATAGAATGGAACTAAAGGAAACTGATGACTTTGGGAGAAATCAGGAAGAAATAAAACTGTTCCAAAAAAAACATAAATTAAGAGAAAATGTGAAATATCTCATTGGAAAAACATCCGAACTTGAAAACCGATCCAGAAGAGATACTTTAAATATTATTGGACTACCTGAAAGTCACTACCAGGAAAAGAGGATAGACTTCATTTCTCAGGGATCCTGAGATCCTAGAAGCAGAGGGTAAAATAGAAATTGAGAAATTCACCAATCACCCTCTGAAAGAGATCCCAAAAGAAAAACTTCCATGAATATTATAGCCAAATTCCAAAACTCCCAAGTCAAAGAGAAAATGCTAAAAGCTACCAGAAACAAACAATTCAATTACCATGGCTCTATAGTGAGGATTACACAGGATATGGCAGTGTCCATATTAAGGGCTTATAGGGCCTGGAATATGACATTTTGGAAGGCAAAAGATCTTGGTTTACAACTGAGAATCAACTACCCATCAAAACTGAACATCCTCTTTCAGGAGAAAAGATGGAATTTCAATGAAACAGGAGACTTTCAAACTTTCATATTGAAACAAACAGCTGAACAGAAAGTTTGACCTCTAAGTACAGGACTAAGGTGAACCATAGAGAGGGTGGACAAGAATGACTAACTATGAAGAAATTAATGATGTTGAACTGTTTGTATTCGTGCATGGGAAGAAGATACTGATGACTCATATGAACTTTATCATTTATAAGATCAGTTAGAAGGAATATATATATGTATATATATATAGATATAGATATAGATATATATATAGTGGTATAATATGGTAAAAAGATGTAGTCAATGGACGATAAATGAAAGTACTGGGAGGAACAGAAAGTGGAGGAAGAAGGGGCTAAGATATTTCACTTAAGAGTCAAGAAAGTTTTTTTCAATGGAGTGGAACTGAGGAAGGTGAGAGGGAATGAGTGTACCTTCATTCTCATCAGAAATGGGCTCAGAGAGGAAATAACAAACACACTTAATAAGTATAGAAATCTATCTTACCTTAGAGAAAAATGAGAAGAAAGGAATGTAATAAAGGGGAATGGGGGGATGGAAGAGGAAAGTTAGGTGACAGAAGAGAGTGAAGATCATGGGAGAGGGTACACAGATTTTTAAACAGGGACAGGGCGAGAGGAGAGAGAGAATAGAATAAATGAGAGTGGGAAGGAATGGAGTGGAGGGAAATACAGCTTGTACTAGTTACTGTGGGAAAAGATAGCAACTTTTTTGATGGATTTTTGATAAAGAAGGCAACTAATCCCAGACACAGAGCCATTAGAATCTGAATATAGTTTGACGTACTTTTGTTTTCTCTCACTATTCTTGAGGTTTCTCATCTTCTTACTCTCATAACAAGATTATTGTAATAATATAAAATAAGTAAACCAAGAAATAAACAGAAAAAAAGTTTATGTATGACAGTTCAAATATTTTACTAGAATCAAAAAAAAATATTAAAAGAACTAGAGGAAAGATGCTGGAACTTGTGAATTCTTTGGTTAACATCTACAGAAAGGCTTAGATAAAGTTTCATAGGATGAAAAACCATAGTTGGATTCAAGTTTGCAGTAATGGAGGAAGTTTCTAATGGATAAGCTCATGGATTCCGTTTAAGTACAGAAATAAGTATGAAGGCTTAAGTAGAAAATGAAATGATGGGTGTCATTCGAAGTATACTGTTACCAGGAAAAAATTACTTGAGTGAATAAAAACTTTCCCCAGCAAACAAAAATGAGTGGAGAGAAAAAAGTCAGCATAAATAACATCCTAATTTCTAGGTCACTAGGGAATCTTTTGTTCAAATATATATTTACAAATTGTAAAATGGAAATATTACAAAATCTTATAATTTTTTAAAAAACCCTTTTTAATATAAAAGTATTTCCAGGCAAAATTATTTGGGAGATACATTGAATTATTTTCATATGGCTCTCAGACTGATTTCAAAATTCCCTCCCACCTATCTCCTGATCCTTTCCTTTCTTTTTTCAATTAAAGAAAATCATTCTCTTCTTAAATGTCAAAATTGTCTCTACGAAGCCTTGAATCCCCATTATAATTGATTTTAAAAAGTAAATAATATATTTTACACACTACTTTGAAAATTATTATCTATGTTTTTCCCTCAACTTGTTCTCTTTTGAGCATTCTTTTAAATTTCTCAGTTCCCCTCTTATTTTTCACAAAGGCTACTGCTTTTTCTATACCAAATTCTCTGTGGACATTGTCCTTTTCAAAATAAATTGAAGTTTCTAATTTCTGTGTCCCACATCCCTTACATTTTTTAAAATATTATCTTCTTAAAGAAACTAATTATGAGCAACAATATATTCCACTCCCTTGTTTTTACTGTATTCTTTTTCCCTTCCTTCTCTTCCCTGACCTCAAATCCCACAAATAGAATCAATCCTTCCCTTCCATTCTTACATTTGTTATGAATATATACTGGAAAACCAAGCATTTAAACTTTTATTATATCAACAATTCAAAATTTCAGAAATGATTAACTACTTGTGCCATATAATCTTTTTTAAATGTATACTCAAACACATATCACTTTTGGGTATAACAAACCAGTATTCATACTTTTTAGCAATGAGTACAAGGCTAGTTGGTATGACCCTTAGAAGGGAGAGCCTTGGCTACAAATGACAACCAATTTTTAACATTCTACATTTCATTTTTTTCACAACTCTGAGCCATCTTTCTCTGGGTTCATGAAGAACTGAATTCAAATCCATGAATATGAGACAATCTCTCTACAGTCTTTTTTTCCTTATTTCTAAAATAAGAAAGATTGTCATATTAATTACTCCATAGGATTTTAAGGATTAAATGTTTCTCAAATAAGCCTCCTACCTTCCTCTAATACTGCAACCACCCTATCTAAGCCCTCATCATATCATTTTAGACTACTGAAATAGTTTTCCTGATTCAAGTTTTTCCCTTCTACAGTGATAAAATATAAAATCCTCTCATATCCAAAGTCCTTCACAATTTGACCCTTTCTACTTTTTTTCAGTCCTCTTATCCATTATTCTCCTTCATATCTTTTGTAATCCAGTGACACTGGTCTCTCAAAATTTTCCATATTTCAGGCATTTTCAGTGGAATCCTTTATCTCCTCAACTCTGACTCTTAGATTCCTTCAAGTCTCATCTAAAATTCTACCTTTTTTTGATTCCTCCCAACCCTTCTTTGTTGATTGTCTAGATTTAAGAAAGAAACGGGGGAAAATAGTAATAATTAATAAATTAATAATTAATAAAATATTAATAAAAATTAATAAGATATTAATAATTCGGATTTAAATGTCATATATACATTTTTTCCCCAGAGGACTGGTTATTAAACCATCTCATAGACATCCAAGTTAGGCAAGATATGCATTTAATTTCACTGATGTATCCCTTTCTTCTTGAGACAGAAGACAATGAATAGAATGCTGAGATTATTAAGAAGAGTCCAACATTTGAAGTTTGCCTTAGGAATATAACCTTGGGCAAGTTACCAAATCACTCTGTGCCTCAAGATTCCTCTGTTAAATCTAATTCCTCTACTAATAATTTGTGAAGTTGTAATCTATATTGTTATAAACTGATGAAACAATTGTTCTTGATATATAACCCTAAAGCTTAGCGAAATGCCTTCCATATAGGTATGTGCTAGATATCAAAGATACAAAGTCAAAAGTGAAAGGAGCTTAAATTTTAATGGAGATGACAACATGTACATATAAAAATATAAGCAACACACACACACACACACATATATATATGTGTGTGTGTGCATATATATATATATATGTATATATATATATATATATATATATATACATATATATATATATATGAAGAATAACAAGGTAATCTTTCAGGGGTAGGCACTAGGCAACTGGAGATAGAGAACAAGAAAGGTATAATGTAAAAAAGAAAGCACCCTTGCCAAAATGTGTCTCCTACACTCCTGAGTTCACCTTCTGCTGGAACTGAAAGCTTATAGGTTCTGGTTTTCATTTTATCTTGCCCTGACCCAAGCTCACTCCCCCAGAACTTTCATCTCTTTACTTACTATGGTGTTATCTTTCCTTAGTAGACTGTACAATCTTTGGTGGCAGATTACTTGCTTGTACTTGTATCTCCCATGTTTAGTATAATGCTTATTAAATGCTTTTTTCATCTATTTATTCATTTGTACCTTTATATCAAGGGATTCTAGGAGGTAGAGGAAAGAAGGGAGAGTATTCCATGCATGGGAGAGAACCAGTGCCAAGATAAGGACAGATGGGAGATGAAGTATACAAGAGACAGTGAGAAAGTGAATATGGTAGGTCAGAGAATGCATGCATGAGAGGAGACTAACATGTAATAAGGAAAAGATAGGGACAGGTAGAAAGAGTTGTACATGACAAAAAGAGGATTTTATATTTTATCATAGAGGAATAGGGAAGCTCTGAAGTTTATTAAATAGAGTAGTTGGGAGTAACATGGTCAGACTTGCACTTCAGAAAAAGTTTTTTGGAGTGGAGGCTGAATTAGAGTAGAGATTGTTGAAGTAAATTAAAAATTTTAATTTTATTGTAATTGGTGGTTTTAGTTTCACTCTTGGAAATATAAAATACTGATATCTGCCAAATGCTTCATAGAACACAAGATATACATGAAGATAATCAGTCATTCAATGCTATACATTTAAAAAATTTTTAAATGATCTTTGCAAATATGGAATTTACCTGAAACATCCTGCATTTGACGTCTTGCTACCTTTAGACCAGCATATTCAGCTGCTGCTGCAACAGCCTGTGCAAAATCTGCATCAGTAAAAAATGAGCCATCAGAAGAACTAACACTGGAACGTCCACTTGAAATGTTATCTTCTTCTGAGGCTGAACCCCAGCCATTTATCATAGAGCCAGTTACAGAGCTTTCCAAATCTCCAACACTAGAAGCAGGGGTCTGTTCAAGCCCACGTAAAAGAAGCCTTCTGGTTTGCATTTTGGATACTTCCATGTCGGCATCAGCTTCTTCTTCCTCTTCTGGCACATCAGTATCCATATCTGAGACAAGGGGTCCTGAAATGTAACCATAAGTATGTGGTGGAGAAATTGGTCTTGGTGGTGGAGGAGGACTCACAGGCTGACGTCTATGCAAAGAGAAAAATAAATACGTATGTTTAAGATACTCAAATAATACAAAATATCAAAAGACAACTTGATGCTTTTAATTCAGTTTCTTTATTCAAAAACTCCTTCGTAACTATGTGTGACAAAGCAGTATTACTGTATTTTGCTGATAGTAGAATTATATATTTAAGTCTAATAACAAAGTGTTAAACTGTCTTCAACTCTTTATGTTTAGTTATTTGGATTACTTCTGATTAAAAAGGAAAAGGACATTATATATGGAAGGTTAAAAAGTACTTCTATAGGCAAATATCATTGAAGAAAACAAAAGATTTTTTTTTTGGAAATCTATTTTATTGTTTATCTACACAGTGGAAATGGTGAAGATTTGTCTTAGGAAATCAGAAATATAACATACTACACTAAGGTTACTATTTCAAGGATTCTGGCAAAAGATGCATTTTTTTATACCTTAGCTTTAAAAAATACTTCTGTGTGGTATTTGGAAAACTATAAAGAACTTGAAAAAAGCTGGAGTTATTTCAAAAGAAAAAAATGAACACCACTTTAGTAACAATTATAGCTGCTCACATTGAATGAAAATTGGTTTTATTTAGAGTGCAAATAAAATAGTGTTAGGTACATATAAAATATAGTAAGTCAAATGACATTAAAAAGGAAAAAAATTATTATCACTAAGAAACTTTAGAAAAATCAGGATCACCAATAAACAAAGTAGAAATTATAAAGCAAAGGTGTCTCCATGAAAGAATAAGAACTTTATCCTAAGATCTTAGAGTAAGATGTTAAGAGTAAGAGTGATTTAATCATGCAAATTAAAGCTTCTCTGAGGTACCACCTCACACCTCTCAGATTGGTCAATATGACCAGGAAGGATAATGATCATTGTTGGAAGGGTTGTGGGAAATCTGGGACACTATTACACTGTTGGTGGAGCTGTGAACTCATCCAATCCTTCTGGAGAGCTATTTGGAACTATGCCCAAAGGGCAACAAAAATGTGCATACTCTTTGATCCAGCAATACCACTACTGGGTCTATACCCTGAAGAGATGAAGAAAAAGGGTAAAAACATTACTTGTACAAAAATATTTATAGCAGCCTTGTTTGTGGTGGCAAAGAATCTGAAATCAAGTAAATGTCCTTCAATTGGGGAATGGCTTAGCAAACTGTGGTATATGTATGTCATGGAACACTATTGTTCTATTAGAAACCAGGGGGGATGGGATTTCAGGGAAGCCTGGAGGGATTTGCATGAACTGATGCTGAGTGAGATGAGCAGAACCAGAAAAACACTGTACACCCTAACAGCAACATGGGAGTGATGTTCAACCTTGAAGGACTTGCTCATTCCTCAGTGCAACAATTGGGAACAATTTTGGGTGGCCTGCAGAGGAGAGTACCATCTGTATCCAGATAAAGAGCTGTGGACTTTGAACAAAGTCCAAGGACTATTACCTTTAATTTAGGAAAAAACAGATAACTTATTGTCTGATCTTGTTACCTCTTAGACTTCTCTTCTTTAAGGATATGATTTCTCTTTCATCACACCCAATTTGGATCAATGTACAACATGGAAACAAAGTAAAGACTGATAGAGTGCTTTCCGTGGGGGTGGGGGTGGGGGATGGAAGCCAGATTGGGGAGAAAATTGTAAAACTCTGATAATATCTTTAATAAAAATAAATTTAAAAAAGAGTGATTTAATCAAGTCAAGTCAATAGAAAATATAATGTTTTTGTGAACCAGCTATAAAACTAGGCATGAAAATTATCTAAGATCTGAAATTGGAAAATAAAAAAAAATTTCAAAAACAGCTGTATTTAAGTAGTTTTATCATTCAATATAACAAGTATTTGAATGCCTTTTTTTTAAAATTAGGGAATTCCAGAACTACTAAAACAATGTTCAGACATATACCTCAGAATTAAAATCACAAAATCACATACTAGTAGATATGGTAAGGGACTTTAGAAAATATTTAGTCCAGGACTCACAGCAAACTATATCCAATACCTGTCTTTCCAGTTTTGTATGACCAGCAGAGCTAAAAATGGTTTTATATTTTTAAAGAGAATTATATTATATTTTAAAATGTAAAAACATTATTTCTGGGCTCATATAAAAAGGGAGGGCAAGCAGCCATAGTTGGCAGACCACCAATCCAGTTCAATCTCTCTTACAATAGATGAAAAAACTGATTTTTCAGAAAAATTAAGTGAGTTGCCAAAAGCTCCTGATGTCAAGGTCAAGGTCACTTTCATCTCAGAAGAACTACTTTGGGAATATAGTTAACATTACATTTTACAAATTGTACAATTATAAATAATACAATTTGAAGTAATAGAACTATTTTGTGTAATTTGCTATATTGTTCTAAACTTTCAAAGAATCATTCAAAAAATTAGTGTCAATGAAATTTTAAAATTTAGGCTTTTTTGGTTTATTTATTTTTTATTATTACAATAATCTTGTTGTGAGAGTAAACAAACTCCCCTCCCCCGACAAAAGATGAGAAACCTCAAGAATAGTTAGCGAGAAAAAAAAATGTTTTTCAATCTGTGTTCAGATTCCAATGGCCCTATCTCTGGGATGAGTTGCCTTCTTCATAATTCCACGAAAGAAGTTGCTTCAAGATTTTTCCCACAGTTGCTATTAAAAGCTGTATTTCCCTCCACTCTATTTCTTCACACTTTCATTTATTCCATTCTCACTCTCCTTTCACTCTGTCCCTATTTAAAAGTGTGTAGCTAGTACCCTCTCCCACAATATTCCCTCTCTTCTAACACCTACTCCTCCTTTCCCTCCCTCCATTCCCCTTATCCTTCTTCTTCTTATTTTTCTCTAGGGTAAGATAAATTTCTATATCGTATTAAGTGTGTGTGTTATTTCCTCTTTGAGCCATTTCTAATGAGAATGAAGGTGCTCTTATTACCCCTTAACTTCCTCCATTCCACTCCACTGTAAAAGCTTTTTCTTGACTCTTAAGTGAAATATCTTAGCCCCTTCTTCCTCTTCCTTTCTCTTCTTCCCAGTACTTTCCTTTATCACTCACTGACTGTATCTTTTTACAATATTATACCATTACATTCAGTTCCTTCCTGTGTCATGTCTATATATACTCCTTCTATCTGCTTTTATTAATGATAAAGTTCATATGAGTTTCAGTATCTTCTTCCCATGCAAAAATACAAGAAGTTCAACATCATTAATTTCCTCATAGTTAGTCCTTCTTGTCTGTCCCCTCTATGGTTCACTTGAGTCCTGTGCTTCGAGATCAAACTTTCTGTTCAGCTGTTTGTTTCAATATAAAAAGTTTGAAAGTCCCCAGCTTCATTGAAAGTCCATGTTTTCCCCTGAAAGAGGATGCTCAGTTTTGCTGGGTAGCTGATTCTCAGTTGCAAACCAAGCTCTTTTGCTTTCCAAGTCCTTTTGAGCCCTTAATGTGGACACTGCCAGATCCTGTGTAATTATGACTACAGAATCACTGTAGTTTAACTGTTTGTTTCTGGTAGCTTTTAGTATTTTCTCTTTGACTTGGGAGTTTTGGAATTTGGCTATACTCCTGGAAGTTTTTCTTTTGGAATCTTTCAGGAGGTGATTGGTGAATTCCCTCAATTTCTATTTTTACCCTCTGCTTCTAGGATTTCAAGACAATTTTGCTATATAATTTCTTGAAAATGAAGTCTGGGCTCTTTTCCTGGTTGTGACTTTCAGGTAGTCCAATAATTTTTCAAGTACCTCTCCTGGATCTGTTTCCGAGGTCAGTTGTTTTTCCAATGAGATATTTCACATTTTCTTCTATTTTTTCTTTTTTTTTGGGGGGGGTAATAGTTTTATTTCTTCCTGATTTCTCACAAAGTCATCAGCTTCCTTTAATACCATTCTGCATTTGAAGGAGTTATTTTCTTAAGAAAGTTTATCTCCTTTTTTTCAGCTGGATAATTCTGCTTTTTAAGACATTCTTCTCCTCATTTGCCTTTTGTGTTGCTTTTTCCATTTGGCCTAAACTAGTTTTTACCATATTTTCTTCAGTATTTTTGTATTTCTTTCACCAAGATGCTTATTTGGTTTTCATGAGTCATCTACATCGCTTTCATTTCTCCACCCAATTTTTCCAGCGCGCCCAGAGCCTGAGCCCATTTTCTATTTCTCTTTGAGGTTTTGGTTACAGACACTTTGATTTTGTCATCATCTGAATCTTCCATGGAACCACAGTAATTTTCTATGGTCAGATTTTTCTCTTTCTTTTGTTTACACATTTCTTCAGTCTATGACTGATTTACCACCACTTCCAAGACTTTGGGGGACACCCCACTGGGACCTTAATTCCTCCAAGGTCATATGAGAGGGTCTGACTGTTTTCTTGCCTGTGCTGTGGTATGTGGATGACCACAGGCCATCCCCTCTGCCCTGGAGCTTGGCTATCTTAGTATTGGAAGCCCAAATTGCAACCTGGATCTGAGTGTGGATAAACAGCAGAGTCCTGCACCAGGGAAAACAGAGAAAACTCTCCAGTTTCTCCTGACCCGGTGACAGTCTGTGGGCTGTGCTCTAGAGGTGCAGGCTAGCTTCTCTGATTTCTGCTGCAAGTTCTTACTGCAGTGCTCCTCTGAGGCTGACCCTCACTGTACTCACTCTGTAGTGCCAGAGTTCTCTCAACAACCCTTCAAGCTGTTCTTGGTGATCCCTGGGCCAGGAGGTCTGGAAACCATCCTCTCTTCCACAGTCCCAGGTGCCCCCAGGGATCTAGGTACCCAGCCTGTCTGCTCTGTGCTGACAATTGACAATCATTAAAACACAAAAAGATGACAGTATATGAAATTATGAGATATCACCTTATATTGATTATAATTGATTAGAAAACTTATTCTATTAACTGTACCTTAGACAATTTGCAATCTTACTGAATTCTGACCAGACTTTTGCCAAGTATGCTACTGTCTTTAACATTTTATGGAAAAATACATTTTAGACTTTTTATGACAAATTGTTTACAAGTGCACAAATTGATATTTTAAGTTTATTAGGGCAAAGTAATCTATACTATCTGTATAGGAATATAGTACATAGAGTATAAATCAGCAAATATCTCTCTTCTGAGAATTTAATTTTGTTATTTCTATTTCATAATTATAAAAATCAGTTTCTTCAAGATGAAATTTAATAAATATTATAAATTCCTTTCAAACCACAAAATAAGGTTTAAAATGAATAAGCTCTATTTGATTTAGTTTTAAGGAAGTGTTCATAGAAACAGAGAAAATAATCACCATCTAATCAGAGTAAGAATTTAGAAACTAATTTAATGTATCAGGGACAATAAAATGTACATGTAAAATTGTAAACAATAAAAAGTATTAACATTCAGTAAAAGCTTTTATGGTATAGTAATGACAAATGAAATAGTTGTACATAATACAAAAGTACACATATACTCATATACACACAAATTGAAAAAAAATCACGTAACATATACCCAATCATGGAACAGACAACACAAAAAGTCTACAATCTAATATTTCAACTAAACAAAAAGATAACCAAGGTTAAACACAAAATATGTATACCAAACTCATTTTTTCTATAGCACAACATTTATTCACTGGAAGGACTGAATGAAGACATTAAGGAAATACTGCTTTATAGGTCTTTTCATAATAATTTTCAAAATGAATAGAGTGGGGAAAATAAGATTAATATTGGCTAGATTAGATTTTATGAAAAGCAAACAAATTATTTATGATGATTTACATGTATTAAAGAGTACAATTATAATGTTAATTGAATTACTTCTATCAAAAAATATATATTATTTTAAATTTTAAATTTCACTTGGAATAACGGTTTATTGATCAACTTATTACCCTAGATACTGAAGTGGCACCATACATTCATTATCTTGCATCATTTTGAACCACAAAATTAATGTATTTTACAATGACTATAACCAACCTGATTTTACTGGTAAAGAAAACACCAATTTTTATTTTTTAGGTTTGTGCTAGGCAATTGGGTTAAGCAGCTTGCCC
The DNA here is from genome assembly GCF_037893015.1 of Macrotis lagotis. NCBI lineage: Eukaryota > Metazoa > Chordata > Mammalia > Peramelemorphia > Peramelidae > Macrotis > Macrotis lagotis. The sequence continues at coordinate 201,273,513 of NC_133663.1, forward strand.
AAGGCCACACAGCTAGGTAATTATTAGGTGTCTGAGGCCAGATTTGAACTCAGGTACTCCTTACTCCTGGGCCAGTGCTCTATCCACTGCACCATCTAGCTGACCCAGAAGAAACTAATTTTTAAAAACTTTGTATAACATACCTTCTATCAGGCTGGTGTTGTATGTGGCCAATGTCATCTGGGCAATCTTGTAACATAGGCTGAAGTTCTTCTTGGGGTGAGGGTGTGAGTGTGGCAGTAGATTGATGGCTATATGATACTGCTGCTGGAGATGAAGCTGCTCCTCGTACTGGTGGAGTAGGGCCTCGTTCATCTTCTTCTTCCAGTTCATCTTGCTGTAAATACATCCTTGCAGGTGGCACTGGACATGGAATTTCTTGGTCATAACTAAAATTGTACAGTTATACAGCTGTCAGTTATTAAATTTAAATATGTAAACATGTGTTGGTATTTACATATGAAGATGATGCTACTAACCCATTATTCAGTACAACGTTTTCTTTTTAAATATTTCCCCCTTAGCATTTATTTAAGAGTTAACTGAATTAAGGATATTATAGCCTTACCTATACCTATAGTTTTCCAAACTAATTTGACCACAGAATAGTTTAGAGATTAAAATATATTTATGAACTAAATGAACGTTAGCTATTATTATTAGTAATAACGATAACTACTATCACATTAAAATTTGTAAGGTGCTTTATATATATATTAATATACTTGATCCTCACAACTCCTCACAGAACTAAGTGCTATTGTTAATCTCATTTTAAGGATGAAGAAACTGAGGCCAAAATTGACTTGACTATCACAGACCTAGTAAGTGTGTGAGGGTCTGGACTTCCTGACTCTATCCATTGCTCCATTTAGTTGTTTTTTTTTAAACTGAGACTAAACATATTTTAAACAAAAAAACTTTAAGTTCATATATTACCTAGCTAGAATACAAATATATGAGGCCTTTGTAAAAATCAAAAAAATTCTTTAAATTTAAAAATTTTTTTTAAGAAATTTACATAATAAAAACTGAAAGACACGTGCAAACATTAAAGTTTATGTAATGCCATTTATAAAACTGAAAAATCTGAGCTAAATTCCTCATAAATTACTAGCAGATTATAAAATGTTGAACTAACTTGGGTTAAAGCTATTTAGTTCTGCATGTGTGAATGTTTGAATGATGTATCTAAATTTTTCTGCCAATACAGAATACCCTGATTCCTGGTCTGGAAAACGTCCTGAAGTTTGAAATATTTTGAATAGGAATATATAAAGGCAAACATGAGAAAAAGAGTTGTGAATTTACTACTACATAAACACTTACAACAAATTTCTGACCATTTAGCCAAATCACCTAAAACTCACTTCTTTGTTCAAAGGTTTCAATTCTCAAAAGGAAAATCAGTTTAAATCATTTGAAAGTTCTTTTCTTCCATCTCATTAGTTATCTTTCTACCTCTCCTTTCCCTCCTCTTCCTTAGAGGAGGAAATTATCACAAGAAAATTTCATAGCTGGAGAGGAGTGCCTTATCCAATGGTATTACTAGTTAGAAGCCTGAAGTATTGGATCTATTAACCCCATTCTTTTACAGGGGGAACAGAGGCCAAATTCATCTACTTTGCCAATCTTTAATGCTGGGGGCATGGAGGAAAGCATCTCTTCTCCTCCCTCCCCAACCTGTGGCAAAATCAACAAATCTTAGACTGCTACAATGCTTTCTAAAACATTTAATTATCTGTATTACTGTAACATACTTTGTCCTATGTTTTACTTTTTGCAATTTCTAACTTCAAGTGTTATCCTTCTTCACTCTGATGAATGCAAACGAATCAAAACTATTTACTAGACAATACCTGCACATTCATACAAACATATATACACATATATTTATGTAATTGTTAATTATAGCTACATTAATAAATTAGAGCTTGCTGTATATGGAAATCTATTCCTTCTCACACCTAGAATATGTAGAGATAAAATATCTGCACTTCTACAAGGGAGTTATCCATTTCTCACTTGAGACAAAACTCAAGGCCCTTCTCCTAGAACTTGTTAGGTAATTGATATAAATCTATAAGAGTTCATTGTCCTTTGCTTTGTTTTTAACCCTAAAACCATCTGAGATATTCTCCTTTTTTATATATTACTTTTCCTTCAAGTCCCAGCTAAAATTTAATCTTCTTCAGGAAACTTTTCTCAACTCCTCTTATTTCTAGTGTCTTCTGTCTCTTAATTACTTCCTACTTCTCCTGCATGTAGCTTGTTTATACATATTTGTTTGTTTTCCACCTCAACCAAGATAGTTCCTTCTTTATTAGGGAGAATCATAACAATTTTTAAATTTTTCCTGTTTGTTCCAGTTTTCAGTGGTTAGAATTCTTAAATTAGTGTCAAGAAATTACCTCTTCTTCTTTGGACATAGATACCTGGATAGTTGAAGCCCTCCATTACATATCTCTATGTTAAGCTGGAATCATTATAGTAGATTGTAAAACTTAAGAGTCAGGAAGAACATAAACCTCTTTCTCTGCTTCTAAGTTTGAGTGTGAGCTCTTTGAAAGTAAGGCCTGTCTTTTGTTTCTTTTTGCATACCCAGCATTTAGTATAATGCTTGGCACATAATAAGTACTTAATATTTGTTGACAAATTGGCTTACAGTGTAGATAAAGTATGATGTTGATGCTTGTTCTTCATTCTTGAAGGAGACCATGACATCAGGGAGGTGATGTCATGACAAGCACATGAATTGGATTTGAGTGAGGGGGTGCTGTGCTAAGTCTCTCTTTCTCCTTCAGAACCATCTGGGTCTGGTGGTCAGATATGAATCAAGATGACTAGAGGTGATCCTGGATGCCAGACAATCAGAATTAAGTGATTTGTCCAATGTCACACAGTTAGTAAGCGTCATGTGTTTTAGATTGAATTTGAACTTCCATTCTCCTGACTCCAACTGCCCATTTAGATAAGGTATCCATTCATCCTGGAATCACTGAAAAGGAAGGAATATCTCTAACACATGTCAGAGAAAGGGACTTTCTTTTACAAAATGAAGACAATTAGAAACTGCTGTTGGTGTGGTCATCTGAATTTGGATTCAGATTTGGAAGACTGTAAGATCCTGCTCCTATCCATAGTTTTCCTGAGAAATTAGATGACTGCACGGAGTATCCTTAAAGAAATCTTTTTTTGGATGGGTAAGTCTTGTTGACAAGTTCCTTTTTACTTCTCTAGAGTGAATGCAATTACCAAATAATTTCTCATTCACAACCTACAAACCCATATCCATACATCAATGGCATTAAAAATAAAGATAGAGAGAAAGGGACAATTCAGAGGATTTCACTTCTGGCTAATTTAGTGTGTCAGCATGTGTAAATAGTTTTCTAAAAAAGTTTGCAAGTAATGCCACCTCACATATAAACTTGTTCTACAAACACTACAGTTCCATGCAAGATTTCATAGTATTGAATATTCTAGAGTCTTACCTCTCATCTACAGAAAGATTGTAATCTTCACTATTGCTATGGGGAGGAGGATGTGCTGGGGGAGGTGGAAGTAAGTCTGCCCAGTTCATACCCGTCTGTTTTGGTAACTTGGGTGTTCGTGTCCCTTTCTTGTGTCCTTGACTCCCTTAATTAAAAAAAAAAAGAAAACTCAAGTGCTATTTTTAAAATCAGTCTACAAGCATGAAACAAATAATTTTTCTATGAATATAATCATATAACTAATATTATTTGTGAAAAAAAACAAGTAACTAAGTTGATTTTTCTCATTAATTTTTTAACAAAAACACATTTAACTGCTAATATCTAGCAAAAAGCAATAAAACCATAACTGAATTTCACAAGTAATACCACCAAGATTGATCTCTGAAAAGCAATTAATTACATTATAAATTACCATCTAAAATAAATGAGCTGCAGACATTTTTTCTGGATTATCATTCTACTTTTAATAGCTGGAATCTACACTACAATATTATGCAGATATGATCTATTATTAAAGTTCCACTGTTATATTAAGTAACTAAATATTCCTAATTTGTACTTATTCATTGAAATACTTTAGGCACAATGAAATTACTAGCTTTAGACAGAATGGCAGGTACATATGAAAATAATTGCTGGAAGATATAATATCACCAATAAAAAAAGAGAAATGATAAAATGTGGCACCAATCTTTTCAGTGGCTGTTTCTACAAAATTATGGTTTACATAAAATGATTCTGTTTTAATAATCTTAGCAATTTGCCAAAAACTCTAGTAATTCAGGTGCAGCTTTATATTGACTCTGAAATTCAAGAACATTATAATCAAAGGTAGTCATGTATTTTTGATTAAGGTGTTTTTGAATGTTCCTAAGTCAAAGATAAAATAATTATTTAATGCAGCTCAAAAGCTCATTCATATAATGAATGCATTTCCAAAGTCATATATGAAATTACAAATCAATAAAACATAGTGTGTTCTGTTAAACTACCATTTCACCCACAAAATGCTTATAGAAAATTTCCCTTTTATCCTGAGAAATAATCAAGGCTTGACCATGTCTAATAGATGAATCATATCTACCCAATTAGCTATTTGATTAATTATGTAGCAGTATTGGACAAAAAACCCTCACAATAAAATTGATAACAATTGTTACATAAACAACTTTAACCATTGGGGTCAATGCTCATATGATATCTGTTCTTAGCCACCCACCAAATGGTTGAATATATTAATCACTCTTCTCTTGGTCACTGAATAAATGCTTGCTTTAATCCTTGTTCCCCACACTTCATCAATCCCTTGCATTTATGATTTTCTTGTTTCTATTAATCTATATATTTCCTCACTCACTGTCATTATTAATAAAAATAACTAATATTTATGTAATTCTTTATAGTTTAAAAAAGGACTTTTACATCTCATTTAGAGCTGAAAATAGATCTATGAGATAGATATCAAAATTATAAGAATTCTGATTTTATAGATGATGAAATTGAGGCTCAGAAAGATTAAATGATTTTCCATTTTCTATTCATTAAATGTTACTCCATTTATCAAAAGAGTAAGAACATTAGAATCATAAAATTTTGGTCCCAGAAGGAATGTTTTAGATTATGTTGCAGCTTAATCTAATCTACTATCCAATAAAGTAAGGCCTAGAGAATCTTAAGTGGATTTAAGTGACTTGTTTAGACCACTTTAAAAAAATAAGGAAAAGTGACAAGAGTGTGAGATTTTGACATTCATGGTTTTCTAATCAATATAGTAGAAGTAGGAATACTTTGCTAAAATCCAGAAGCAGCAACTTGGTACCCTGGGAAATGGAGATTGAGTCAAAAATGGTCAGGCAACAAGTAGAAGGTACATATATATATATATATTCAGTTATTTAATTATTTATTTAGTATTTTATACTTATTTAATTACATATAAAACAATTTTTAGTATTCTTTTTAAAATTTTGAATTCCAAATTCGTTTCCCATCCTCTTTATTGAGAAGGCAAGGAATGCAATAGTTATTATATATACGTGGTCAAGTAAAACATATTTTTGTATTAGTCACGTAGTAAAAGAGAGCATAAAACAATAAAAAAAAGTTGAAAAAGTTTGTTTCAATTTGCTATTTAAAGATATAAAGTTGTAAAGTGCTTTACACCAGTTTCCTTACTTGAGCCTTACAACATTACCTGCCTCTACATAAATGGACAATCTAGGATGGGAAAGTGATTCTACCTTCAGTTCGAGCACCAGTAATGGGAGTACTGAAATAAGCCAATTGAGAGGATCTGGCAAGCCCTACCCTTAATTCCATTTTTTATTTTTTAAAAATTTATTCAATGAAGAAGTAAATTGACCGGATTTAAGAAATACTTCTCACATCTGTGGTCACACTTGTCCTGGAGTGCCAGGCTCTATGTTTTAAAGAGGTATGTATTATCTTAATTGATTCTTATAACAACCCCATGATATAGGCACTGTTATTATGCCCATTTTTAGTTGAAGAAACTCAGGCAAACAGGTTAATTGATTTGCCCAGAGAAACACAGCTAATGAGTGTCTGAGAATGGATTTGAATTCAGGTCTTCCTGAATCCAGGCACATTATTCTATGGAACCATAGGAGCCATGAAAGAGAGAGTTCAATTGCCAATCCATTGTTCTATAATTTTCTCCCTAAATAGTGACGTAAGTACAAATCATTTTATAACTACCCTTCTGAGTACAGAATTATTGTGAATGTAGGTCCTATTTTATAAATCTAGAAGGTACATATATGATATCATTTTTGTGAGTTTAATTATGACTCAGATATTAAGTATTAATAGCTGAATTTTCATTTCCATGTGAATAAAATTTAATTTTATTGCTATAATTATAATATCATAATTATAACACACAACTTAAGCATAAAAAAGCTTTCTCCTGTAAGTTGTAATGGCAAACTAACAGGCAAATATAAGAAACAAAACTTTGGATGAAGGCAGCAAGTTAAAAAAGGTCAATGAGAGAACAATAAATAGAAAATTGGGTGTATGCCTAATCTAGATCTTATATTCTTTTAGATCTTTATTTCAATGGGATCATTTGCCATTACAACTGAATATAGAACTTGTAAAATTACATTATAGAAATAAAGACTTCAGTTTACTTATTTAATATTCTTATTTCGGTGAGGTGATTCTAGTCCAATCACTGAGGAAAACAAAGTCTAGTAAATTCAACAAGGAAAGTGACAAATCTCAGGTCTTCAGCAATTTCTATAAGAATTTAGTGAAAAGAGTACTAAATTTGGAACTCAGTTTTGAAACGCAGTTCACAGCATCAAATCAGTTTACCTTAGTCTTTTTCTCCTCATTAATAGTAATATTAAATTTTAATGAATAATATGTAATATGTCATCAAAATACATCACTGCAAAAATAATATTGTAAACTCAATTTGGGAGGGAAGAGAAAGAAGAGAGAATTGATACTTACCAGATGTACTGCTGCCTCGATCTGAACTATTGTAGGAGCCCCCTGTATTTTGGTCATATGACTGATTATATGGAATAGTTGGTGGGATGGTATCATTAGTTCGATAATCTATAGATTTAATAATAAAGTCAAAAAATGTTAGTTTCTTCATGAGTTATTTTAAATAGACTTGTGCTATTCCCTAAATAATAAAAACAATCTTTATTTTCCTTTCTCAATTTTAAAATCAGATTCTCAGACTCTGAAACAATGCCGATTCCCAGTTATCAAATGTTTATACAACAGATATGTAAATAAGTACATAGATGTGTGTCATATGTATATATATAATTTTTCCTAAATTCTTAGTTTCTTTTTAAGTCTAAGAACAACTCCTGCTTCTATTTGTATTTTCCAATACAAGTAAACCATTTCCCCCTTTCAAGAATTTATCTGTTTTGAATAAAGTACAAAGCATTAATTTGCTCTTTATTTAATAAAATGCAATTAACAGAGAAAGTCAATTCATTTTAACAATAGGATGTTGGAAAACTCATAATAATTTTCCTTTAAATACACAAAAGATGGTCCATAACATATTGATTTAAAGAACAATGAATTCATAAAGTAAAAGAATGCCATAGTTTATAAAAATACAGAATATTTTATTACTGGAACCTCATCTACTAAAAAATAAAACAGAACAAAAAAATACAAAAATATTATCATGGAGGGGAAGAAAGTAAAATGCTTATTAATTCAACAACTGAATGTAATTGGTAATAGTTTTGTCAGAATAGTTACATTCTAATTTATTTTATAGGACTTTATACCCCATGTTTTCATGACATAGAAACAATAAATCAACACTTTTAAATATGCAGCGGTTTTTCAGGGCACAGTGCTTTCAAAGAATCTTTAAAAAATAAATCAAAGCATTACATTGAGTTGTAACAGTAATACGTAAGCCCTAATTCCTTAAATTTGAAAGATGCAATATTTACTTGGGACTTGAAGAAAAATAAAAGATCTTTCTTATTCCAAAGCTAAAACATCAAATTAAATAGAAAAAAATAAAATGCTGATGTTTACAAAGAATCCTTGGTAAAAAATTGCTGATTTTAGTTCTTCCCCTTTCAGAATTATTTCCCATCTACTTTCCATATACCTTGTTTGAAAGTTATTTACAATTTTGTCTCCTCTAATAGCATGTGAACTCATTGAGGGCAGGAACTATTTTTATCATTGTATCCCCAGTGCTGAGCCACAGTAACTCTCACATAGTAAAGCCAAGATGCTTTTGGAGTGACTGATAGGAATTCTCTTTTGGAATACCTTTCATGCTCAGAATTTCATTTTGAAGAAAGTAAGTATATTCAATCAAGAGGTTTATCTTCATTTATTTATTTGTTTGTTTTTTTGCAGGGCCATGGGGTTAAGTGACTTGTCTAAGATCACACAGCTAGGTAATTATTAAGTGTTTAAGGTTGGATTTGAACTCAAGTCTTCCTGACTCCAGGGCTAGTACTCTATCCACTGCGCCACCTAGCTGCCCTTAATCAAGAGTTTTAAAATAAAATGATGATGAATTTTCTTGAACACATACCACCCAAATGTCTGTGTCTTCTCAAAATATTTAAAATTGTAACAATTTCATCTTCAAGGGTTGAAACTTTGCAAATTAGTTTATTTAATTATGTAACTAAAGGATAAATAAAAAATCAAATATATTTCTTCTAATTTGCACATTACACAACAAAAAGCTCTGTTATAGATTAAAGTTATATTTCTTTTCTCTTTAATTTATTTTTATCTTTTGTAACGACAGGATTCAAACAAGTGGCATGGTTCAGTTAAAACAAAGTTCTGAATTTGATGTCAGCAGATATGGGTTCAAATCCAAGTTCAGTCAGCATGACCTGGGGCAATCCACTAATTTTTCTAAGCCTCGATTTTCTCAATTGTAAAATTATGGTGTTGGGCTGTATAAAATCTATTGTCTCTCCTATCTTTAAATTAACAATCATATCTATTGAAGCATAGATTGGCTAAATCAACACTTAATTTCTAGAATTGTGTCTATATTTAGTTTAAATGAATATATGAGATAGTGGGAACGCAACTGAAAGAATCACTTTGTCAGTTCAAATTTAAATACTTTAATTTTATATAAAAATGACATCAGTTTATATGACCATGTAGAAGTAATTATCTTCCATCTAGGAGTGAAAATAATAAGATGATCTATGTAAAATGTGGGTTATTTTGACTTTTACATATCTTCCTATAAATAAGATTGTTTTAACCAATTTCAATAAGTTTAATCTCAAAGTCATATAAAATATTTTAATTCCATTACAATTATTTGCTACAGTAATTAACTCTTTGACACTGATAATTGGTTACTTTGAAGCTCATGAAATAGAAAAATCTACCAACCACAAGAAGTCTATAATTTGCTACTTTCAACAAATTTCAATCCATAGTGGTCAAAGGGATAAGTAGGTCAAATAAAGAGAGTAAAATGAGAAGCAAAACTATTCACCTTTGTTTAATTTGTTTTGCTCCATAATGTTATACTGAATAGGTGGCACTTCCTGTTTTTGCTGACTAGAGAGTTTCCACTGTTTCTCATTGGAATCTCCACTGCCATTGTTAATGTTGTTGCTGATGTTTGACTGGATGAGCTGAGTGGTGGCATAAGGAGTGGGTTGCCCTGATGCATTAACAAATCGGCCATCCTTCAGGTTAGGACTATTGAAGGTTTTCATTTCATTGATCTTGTTGCTCAGGTCCACGTCACCATACACGGTAGGCTCAGGCAGCATCAGATTTGTTTGTTTGTTATCCAACTGGTTGTTGTAATTTGCTATACAATCAGCTAAACCACAGGGAAAGAAAAAGGAAAAAGTTATTCCCTTGGGTTATAGATACAAATCCTTAGGGACACTACCTTTTACAAATGACTCTATGTATATCACAATGAGACTATTTCCATCAAACAGTAATAGACTTGTAATTAAAAAGTCTATAAGTCAGTTATAGATTTACTATGTGCCAAAACTGTTAAGCACTGAGGATACAAAGAAAAGCAAAAAATTGACTTCCTATTTATTTTAAAAAACATGGGAAAAACCAAGGGAACAGGGAAAAGAAGATAAGTAATAATCTCTGAACTTCTGTTAGGCATTAAAAATAATATTAAATATATTAAAAATTCCTATTTTAAACCTGCCTCTTTTGAGCAATGCTATAATTGTTAATACCAATGTTTTGGAATCAAACTCAAGTTGCACTAAGCTTGGATTGATGATTATTCACAAGTCAGTTGCGAAATCTATGGAACAAGGGGTATATATTGAAAATGAATAAAATTCTTTTCATAGTAACAAAAAAATCGGAAACTAAAAGGGTACCCCAATCTACTGAGAATGGTTAAACAAATTATGGCATATGAATATAATGGAAATATCTTATTCCCTGAGAAATTATGAAACCTGGAAGAACTGTAAAATGTTGCAGAATGAAGTAAGCAGAACTAGGAATAAAATTTAAACAATTACAATATACAAGAAACATAACTTTAAAAGATTTTGAAACTCTGATTAATGGAATGACAATGCAAGATTCCAGAAGAATGAAAATAAAGTGTGAACCACCTCCTGAAAGAGATGTTGAATGAGACATACATTTCTAGATATAGTCAATGTGGAAATTTGTTTTCCTTAACATTTGCGTAACATTATGAAAGTTTTCTTGTTTTGTGTTGTTGCTGTTCAGTGGGGACAGAAGAGTGGAAATATTTCTTAATTGGGAAAAAATTAAAAGGGAAATTCATAAAAAAGATTATTCCATTAGAAAATGGTAATAACCTCTAAACTAAGATAAAATGGACTTAACAATATTTGATAAATAAAGCAACAAGAGTAGAAGTCCAGTTTAAAAAAATTATTTTAAATCTTTTTTAGATGACAAGGGTACTCTGTCATTGAGGTTACCCCATGAAAAAGAATGCCTAACAATAATAAAAAAATAAGCATTTTGCTTTTTTTGGGGGGGTAGATATCCAGAAAGTAATAACTTTTCAAAACCTATCAAACTGAATAACTATTGTTCATATCTGTTTAAACAAATAATAATGCCAGAAGGAATTTATGAGATCTTCCTAAAAATCAAGAAATCATTTAAAAAATTTATTTACAGCAATGGGATTAAGTGACTTGTCCAAGGTCACATAGCTAGGCAATTATTAAGTATCTGAGGCCAAATCTGAACTCAGGTCCTCCTGATTCCCGGGCCAGTGCTCTATCCACTGTGCCACTAAGCTGCCCCAAGAAGTCGTTATTTTCATCAGTTTTGGATACTGAAGACAAAGCCATCAAAAATCATCACTGCTGTCAATAAAACCCAATGGTATGTAAAGAGAAAGATGAGAGAAGTGATTAAGAAGAGAATAGTCAAAAATGAGATGCTGAATTCTAGACAATAACTTCAAAAATAGCAGCAATATGCTTCTAATAAGGGATGAAGTATACTTACCAATGTCTCATAAGAATATTTCTACCTTGAGAATCTTGTACAACTAATTTCAAGGGAATTAAAATTGAAAATTTGAAAAATGAAAGGAAAGAAAGTTGAGTGTGTAGTGTATGTGAGCATGCATGCATGTGGGTATGCACACTCAAACTCCCAAAGAGCAGACAGAATATTGTATATAAAATAGAAAGAACAGATGAAATGTCCAGAAGTTTACAGGAGTTAAAACCAAAGGAAAGAATCAACAATTTATGCACAATGTACAAAGTTTGGTTAACAACCAAAAGAGTACATTAGAGATTCTAATTCAAGGAGGGAAATTTGATATGAATATTCTTGGTAGTCATATAATGGTCTTAATTAGACCTATAATTTAACAGATAAGTGACTTTGGAAGAAGGTAAGTTTTATTCAGAAAATAAGAAAGGTAAAAGAAGAGTTAAACCACCAGTTATATATTTGGAAGGTATATGGACATGAGAAAATCCAGGAGTCAGAGAAAGGAAGGGTGAGAGAGACACAAAGATGGAGGGTGAGGAGAGGAAGTTGTTCTTCCTGATAAGCACTTCGATATACCTATACCATAATGATTCAAATTTAACTAGAGATATGTAAATGGAGGGCTTCAACTATTCAGGTATCTATATCCAAAGAAGAGCTAATTTCTTGACACTGTCTCATTAATTTTAACCACTGAAAACTGGAACAAATAGAGGAAAAATTAAAAAATTGATGATTCTCTCCAAAAGACAAGGAATTGGTTGCTGAGATGGAAATAATGAGAACATTGGGGGGCAAATGAATAAATAAAGAAGAATGAATGAAATTGGAAGTAAAGATGAGAAATCATGGATGAATACCAAAGCATGGGAGCTTAAGAACTCTATTAAGAAGGCTAACAATCTGAAAGGTCAACAGAACACAAATTCAGTGACAGCAAAGAATATTTTGTTTCTATATTTGTATATGTACTGAATTTGTGTGTGTGTGTATACATATATATAATATACACATTGCATTTGTAAATATACTGCAACTAGTACTGTACCTAAGGCAAAAAAATGAATGCATTTTGAATGAATTTAACTTGTCAAGGAAGCAAGTAACAATAAAAAAGGCCTGGATTTTTAGGTATAATGGGGAAAAAAGAAGGATCCAGTTATACTATTCGAATAAAATGGGATCACAGTGATAAGATTACAGAGGGAAGGTGGATATATTCAATTGTTGTTTTGTTTTTGAATTCTCTCAAGGATAATGGTTATTGAATAGAAAGTATGGAACAAAAATAGCTAAGAATATGTTGATACTCAATATAACTAAGAAGATAGTAATGAGAGCACCTATCCAATCTTGATGAAAAAGGCTCATGTGAAATACATGGTACAGAAAGAATTGGCCACTCAATTTCTCAGTCAGATCATAAAGAATAAGATAGGGCTGGATTGGAGTCAGGAAAACCCTATCCTGATTCCATGGAAAAGAATGGAGTCGGAAAACCAGAAAATGGAATCAGAATCTGATTTCAATTTCTTGTAAGATTCTACAATACATTATTCAGTTTATATTCAGCATATAAGGTATACTGTTCAATTAAGGTCTAAAAGTGAAACCGTGCATTACCAAAAAATCTCATCATAAATGTTTCTTCAAGAACATATCATACCAGGCTAATACAATTTCCTTTTTTTCACTGTGTTTAATAGATGAATAGATGATAGGGAAGATCCTTTGGATATAATTGATCTCAATTTCAACAAAGCATTTGAGAAATCTAGCATGCTATATACTTGTGAACAAAATGGAGATATGACCCAAATAACAGAATCAAAGTCTGTAATCAACTAAATGGAGAAATCATGAACAGTACTATTTTAGCTTGGGAAGATGTCTCTAGGTGGAATCTCTAAGGGATCTGGGCTTGTCCATATGCGTTTTAACATTTTTATCAATATCTTGAATAAAGACAGAAATGACATACTTGCAAATTTATAGATGACTAAAACAAATGGAGGGATGGCTAAGTTTTGAATTAGATAACAGAATTTAAATTCAACAAAAAGATCTCGAGAGGCTAGAACCTTGACCCAAATCTGAGAAGATACAATTAATAAGTATGGTGTCTCACATAACTTAAAAAAATCAAAATTAAAGATTTCAAAGGTAAAAGATAATGAATGAATGGTTAAACTGCATTTAATATGAAAAAGATCTTGGATCATTAGAAACTTTAAATGTGGCATATGTTGCAGTAGACCAGAGCTGCTCCAGTCAGTCTGGCATTTCAGACTTGAGAACAGAATGAAATGAGGAATATATACATAGTCCTTCCTATCAATTAATAAAAATAGTTTTCCTCAGTAAAATACAGAAATAATATTCAGAGCAAGCAAAGAATATTCAGACAAAGATGAAGTGTTTATTTAAGTATAAAGTGGCATCTCTACCCTGTGGTAATTTACTGGTCAAATCTCAATTTCCTGTTGGGAGTTCCCTGTGACTATTTTGAACTCAGACTACCTGAAAGTCATATCAATAAACCAGGACTTAATTGTGTACTATATTTGGTTTAATAAATATATGAGATACTGGGAATGCAATTGAAAGAATCACTTTGTCAGTTCAAATTTAAATACTTTAATTTTATATAAAAATGACATTAGTTTATATGACCATGTATAAGTGATTATCTTCCATCTAGGAGTGAAAATAATAAGATGATCTATGTAAAATGTGGGTTATTTTGACTTTTACACATCTTCCTATAAATAAGATTGTTTTAACCAATTTCAATAACTTTAATCTCAAAGTCATATAAAATATTTTAATTCCATTACAATTATTTGCTACAATAATTAACTCTTTGACACCGATAATTCTTCCCTAAAAAAAAGAATGGAGTCTATGGAAACCAATGACTTCATAAGACAACAAGAATTTGTTAAGCAAAACCAAAAAAATTGAAAAAATAGAAGAAAATATCAAATACATGGTCAGCAAAATCATTGACCTCGAGAATAAATTGAGGAAAGATAACATAAAAATTATTAGTCTTTCTGAAAACATTGAAGAGAAAAAAAAAAGCCTGGATTCAATATTACAGGATTTAGTGACAGAAAACTGTTGTGATATATCATGGAATCAGAGAGCAAAATAGTTATTGAAAAAGTACATTGATCCCATCTGGAAAGGGATCCCAAAATGAAAACATCAAGGAATATTGTAGTCAAATTCCAGAACTATCAGATAAAAGAGAAAATCCTACAAGTAGCCAGAAAGAAACCATTTAGATACCAAGGAGCAACAGTAATGATTACACAGGACTTGGCAGCATCAACATCAAGGGATCAACAGGTCTGGAATGCAATACTCTGAAAAGCAAGGGAGCTTGGAATGTAGCCAAGAATCCATTATCCAGCAAAACTGAACCTTCTCTTCCAGGGCAAAAGATGGAGATTTAATTAAATAGGAGACTTCCAACATTTTGTGATGAACAGACAAGAGTCTAATAAAAAATTTGGACATCAAACAGGAGACTCAAGAGACACATGAAAAGGTTAAAAAAAAAGAGGGGGAGAGGGGGGGAAACTGTTATCAAATAAGATGAAACTGGCAAAATCCCTACCTTGAAGAAAGACTTTTAATAACTTTTTTTAAGTTAAGTGGCTTGCCCAGGGCCACACAGCTAGGTAATTATTAAGTGTCTGAGGCTGGATTTGAACTCAGGTACTCCTGACTCCAGGGACGGTGCTCTATCCACTGCGCCCACCTAGCTGCCCCAACTTTAACAACTCTTAAAAATTTTTATTCTATTAGAATTTAATAAACCAAAAGAGATGGACATGCATGACTTATTCGAGAAACTATTATCCAATGAGATGAAACTGAAGGAAGACTCTAATACCTCTCAGTAATTGTAATTCTAGTAGAGATAATAGCCAGACCTTTGTGTGACTCAGACAGAATGATTTAAAAACAATACCTCCTTAAAAAGGGGGGACAGTAAAGAGATGGGCAGTTGGAGGAGACTGAATGGGGTAAATCTCATCACATTAAGAGGTACAAAGGACTTATTACATTAGAGGGAAGAAGGGAAGAGGTGAGAACCACCTGAATCTTACTCTTATCAGATTGGCTTAAAGTTAACATACATACACTCAGTTAAGAAACTTTATCTTACCTTTAAAGTGTAAAAAAGGGGAAAAGGGGAGGTGGAGGAAAGGGGGAATCAACAGAAGGAAGGGAAGGAAGAAGGGGCAAAGGGAAAGGGGGAAAAAGGGGAGGGGATTGGATATAGGAGGGCAAAGACACTGAAGGTGGTGGTATTTAGAAACAAAATACTGGGGAAAATGGATAATGAGAAAAAAAGGAAAAATACAAACAGAGGGAAGATAACATGTAGGGCAATAAAGAGTTAGTAATTATAACTTTGAATGGGAATGGGATGAACTCTCCCTTAAAATGTAAGGGAATAGCAGAGTGGATTGCAAACCAGAATCCTACAATATACAAGAAACTCATCTGAAGCAGAGAGATACATATAGAGTAAAGGTAAAAGTTTGGAGCAAAATATATTTTGTTTCAGCTGAAGTAAAAAAAAAACAGGGGTAGCAATCTATCTCAGACAAAGCAGTTGCAAAAGTACATCTCATTAAAAGAGATAAGGAAGGAAACTTTATACTAAATATGTATGCGCCCAATGGAATAGCATCCAAATTCTTAGAGGAGAAACTGAAGTAGTTACAGGAAGATATAAATAGCAAACCTTTACTAGCGGAAGACCTCAACCTCCTGCTCTCAGATTTAGATAAATCTAACTATAAAATAAACAAGAAGGAAGTTATGGAAATAAATAGATGATTAGAAAACCTAGACATGATAGACTTAAGGAGGACAATGAATGGGGAATGGAAAGGAACATACTTTCTTTTCTGCAGTACATGACACTTATACAAAATTTGACCATGTACTAGGGCATAAAAACCTCTTTCTCAGATCATAATGCAATAAAAATCATATGCAATATTGGGCCAGGGAGATACAGACTCAAATCTATTTGAAAACTGAATAACAAACCTCATTTTAAAGAATGAGTGGATCAAGCAAGAAAGACTTAATTCTTTTATTCTAGATAATGACATATATGAAACAATATACCCAAATCTATGGGATATTCAAGGCAGCTGTCAGGGGATATATTAAATCTTTAAATGCTTATATGAATAAATTAGAGAAAGAGGAAATCAATGAACTAAATATACAACAAAAAATTAGAGAAAGAACAAATTAAAAACTGCCAGTTAAATACCAAATCAGAAATTCTAAAAATTAAAGGAGAAATTAATAAAATCGAAAACAATAAAACTATTGAACTAATAAACAAAACCAAGAGCTGGTTTTATGAAAAAAAAACAATAAAATTGCTAAACCTCGGGAATTATTTTGCCCAACTCTATTACAATAAATTTGATAATCTAAATGAAAAGGATGAATATTTACAAAAATATAAGTTTCCCAGGTTAAATTAAAAGGAAATTACATACCTAAATAACCCTATCTCAGAAAAAGAAATTCAAAAAGCTATTATTGACCTCCCTAAGAAAAACTCTCTGGGGCCAGATGGATTCACAAGTGAATTCTATTAAACATTTAAGGAGCAACTGGTTCCAAATCTAGTAGTATTTTTTGGATGATTTCTTGGGATTCTCTATCATGTCATCTGTAAAGTTAGAGTTTTTTCTTTTCCTTCCCAATTCTAAGCTAACATTTCTAATATGATATTGAATAGTAGTGATGATAATGGGCATCCTTATTTCACACTTGATCTTATTGGGAATGCCTCTAGCTTCTCCCCATTGCATAGAATGCTTGTTGATGGTTTCAGATAGATACTGCCTATTATTCTCAGGAATAGTCCATTTATTCCTACACTCTCTACTGTTTTTAGTAGGAATTGGTGCTGTATTTTGTCAATAGCTTTTTCAGTATCTATTGATATAGTCACACACTTTCTGAACAGTTTTCCTAATATTGTGGTCCCAATTCTACATAATTTCTTTAGAAAAATAGGTGAAGATGGAACTCTAACTCTTTCTATGACTCCAATATGGTGATAATACCTAAAGGAGGAAGAGTTAAAACAGAGAAATAAAATTATAGATCCATCTCTCCCTGATGAAAATAGATGCAAAAAATCTTAAATAAAATCTTAGCAAAATGACTAAAACAAGTTATCTCTAGGATAATATATTACAATCAAGTAGGATTTATCCCAGGAATGCAGGGTTGGCTCAATATTAGGAAAACTGTCAGTATAATTAATTATATCTAAGAAACCTATCAGAAATCATGTGATTATATCAATAGATGCTGAAAAGGCTTTTGACAAAATACAGCACTCATTCCTACTAAAAACACTAGAGTATAGGAATAAATGGATTGTTCTTTAGAACAATAAAGAGTATCTATCTGAAACCATCAACAAGCATTCTATGTAATGGGGATAGGCTAGAGGCATTCCCAATAAGATCAGAGGTGAAACAAGGATGCTCACTATCACCAATACTATTGAATATGGTATTAGAAATGCTAGTTTCAGGAATAAGAGAAGAAAAAGAAATCGAAGGCATTAGGATAGGGAAGGAAGAAACAAAACTCTCTTTGCAAATGACATGATGGTATACTTAGAGAAGTCTAAAAAAACCATTTAAAAAATTACTAGAAATAATTATCAACTTTAGCAAAGATACAGGATATAAAATAAACTCTCATAAATCCTCAACATTTCTGTATATGACTAGCAAGATGCAGGAGAAAGAACTAGAAAGAGAAATCCCATTCAAAGTAACTTCAGACAATATAAAATTACCAGAACTCTACCTGTCAAGCAGACTCAGAAACATTTTGAAAATAATTACAAAACACTTCTCACATGAATAAAATCAGTTTAATAATTGGGCAGATCAAAAGAAATGTAGTAAATTGGGAAACAATTTTTATGACTAGTGTTTCTGACAAAGGACTTATCTCTAAAATACACAAAGAACTGAGTAAAATTTTTTTTTAAAAAAAGAAAAGTCATTCCCCAATTGACAAATGGTCAAAGGATATGTAAAGGCACGTTACAGATGAGGAAATCAATTGCAATCCATAGTCATATGAAAAATTGCTCTAAATCACTAATTATTAGAGAAATGCAATTTTCTTACTCTAGAAAGATTTTATTTTTGAGTTTTACAGTTTTTCACCTAATCTTGCTTCTCTCCCCCCTCCCCCCACAGAAGGCAGTCTGTTAGTCTTTACATAGTTTCCATGGTATACACTGATCTAAGTTGAATGTGATGAGAGAAAAATCATATCCTTAAGTGAAAAAAAAGTAAGAGATAGCAAAATTACATAATAAAATATAGGGTCTTTTTTTTGTTAAATTACAGGTCTTTTTACAGTCTTTTATCTTTGTTCAAACTCCACAGTTCTTTCTCTGGATACAGATGGTATTCTCCATCACAGATAGCCCAAAATTGTCCCTGACCGTTACATTGATAAGATGAGCAAGTCCATCAAGATTGATCATCACTCCCATGTTGCTGTTAGGGTGTAAAATGTTTTTTTTGGTTCTGCTCATTTAGAACAGTTTGTTAAGCCATTTTCCATTTCAAAGACATTTACTTAATTTCCAATTCTTTGTCACTAAAGACAGGGCTGCTATGAATAGTTGTGTACAAGTGATATTTTTACCCTTTTTTCATAATCTCTTCAGGATAAAGACCCAGTAGTGGTATTGCTGGATCAATTATGCCCTCTGGGCATAATTCCAAATTGATCTTCAGAAAGGTTGGATGATGAGCTCACAGCTCCACCAACAATATATTAGTATCCCCACATCCCTTCCAACACTGATCATTGTGCTTTCTGTTAATATTGGCCACTCTGAGAAGTGTGAGGTGGTACCTCAGAGATGCTTTAATTTGCATTTCTCTAATTAGTAATGACTTAGAGAAACTTTTCATATGAATACGGATTGATTTAATTTCCTCATTTATAAATTGCCTTTGCATATCCTTTGACTATTTGTCAATTGGGACACTAATGCAATGTTGGTAGAGCTGTGAATTCATCCAACTTTTCTGGAGAGCAATTTGGAATTCTGCCCAAACGGCAACAAAAATGTGTATACCCTTTGATCCAGCAATACCACTACTGGGTCATATACCCTGAGGAAATTAAGAAAAAGGGTAAAAACATCACCTGTACAAAAATATTCATAGCAGCTCTATTTTTAGTGGCAAAGAAATGGAAACTGAGGGAATGTCCATCAATCGGGGAATAGCTAAACAAATTGTGGTATATGTATGTGATGGAACACTATTGTGTTCCACGAGGGATGGGAATTCAGGGAAGCCTGGAAGTATCTGCATGAACTGATGCTGAGCAAGATGAGCAGAACCAGAAGAACCCTAAAAGTAACATAATCAACCTTAATGGACTTGCTCATTCCATCAGTGCAACAATCAGGGACAATTTCGGGGTATCTGCGATGGAGAATGCCATCTGTATCATGGAATGAATTGTGGAGTTTGAACAAAACCCAAAGACTATTACCTTTAATTTTTAAAAAAAAGTTATCCTATTATGTAATTCTGCTAATATATCACACTATATGTTTCTTCCTTATGGATATGATTTCTTTCTCATCACATTCAACTTAGATCAATGCATTCTATGGGAATGACATAAAGACTAATAAATTACCTTCTGTGGGGGGTGGGGAGAGGGAAGCAAGATTGGGAGGAAAATTATAAAATTCAAAATAAATAAAACCTTTCTAAGATTAAAAAAAAGAAAACAGTCCTGGCCAAATTGGCTTCAGAAGGCCTATCTTTGAGACCTAACTTTGGCTGCCTGTGCGACTATTTTATTTTTGTATTACCTATCTCACATTTGAACTGATCAAGTGAAATTTGTGAACTATAAAGTTTTACAAAAATGTAAGTTACATTATCAGCTTCAGCATTTTTATCACCTCAGCAACTACCATATGAAAAAAAATCAATCAAAAGCTAAACAAAAAAACCTACAAAAGTAAGATATAAAAAAGTAAAACATAAGCATCTCTTAAAAAACTGAATAAAAATCTAGATTCTAGGCATATTTTCAGGACTGATTCAAATTTTACTTTAACCATGATATTTACAATTAGACACAGCACAAGAATTTACAACCTAATTATATGTTATATAATGGTCATCTGAATCTTATTTTTATCTACTTAAGAATGTTGTTGAGTTTTTCAAAGCAATGGTCATGTTAAAGACATTTCTTCTATCCATTTAGCACCTAGATAATATGTCAAGTAGGTCCTTGATAAATACCTTGACTGAGCAAAAGGTCAATTTGAAATTTATTTTATCTTAATAATCTTATTCTGATCATACACTAAATTCTTAAACGAATGAGTTATTGTAGCATAAGGGTATCCCTTGTACTAAAAAGGAATACCATCACAATTCTAAAAGACTTATTATGGAAAATGTCATCCACAATCAAAGAAAAAAAAACTATGGAGTCTGACTGCAAACAAAAGCATATTATTTTCACTTTTTTAAAACTTATGTTCTTTTCTTTGTCATTTTTTCCTTTAATTCTTATTCTTCTTTCACAACATGACTAATATGGAAATATGTTAATCATGACCTATATTAGGATTACTTAACTATCAGAAGGGAGGGAAGAGCAAGTGAAGCAGGTAGAAAAATGAGGAATGAAAAAGCTTACAAAAGATGAATGCTGAAAATTATCTTTGGATGTAACTGGAAAAAAAAATTAACTAACATTTAAAAAAAAGGAATACTACTGAAAGAGATGCTGACAGGTCCTATGCCAAGAAAATGGAAAAAATGTAAAGAATGAGAACCTAATAATAAATTTTAAGTTTGTATATGAGAACTAGTGAAGCAAGGTTATCACTATAGGCTTGATCATGAAGTGTTGAGTTTTTTCAAAAGCAATTCTTAAAGGTCATCTACTAAGGCACTGAGATCAAAATCTATGCAACTGGATTCAGTACCTACTGCACAAAATGCTTGAAAAATTAAAGTATCTTATCTGAGGTTTGAATGAGAGACACTGACTCAGCATAGCTTCTAAAGAGAAAGAAAATGGAGGTTCTGGTTTTGCTATTTCAGAAAGGACAATGTAAGAGCTATGACCTTGATATTTGGTGATACTATGGAGAAGATGGGAGATATATAAAGACAGAGATAAAAAAGATGATTCTTTAGACACTTTACCTGGAAATGCCATGCTTGCCCTTACTAATTATTTGATTAAATCAAGGGCAAGTATTCTACATAAATCACACCTTGTTGAAAGTTAGTATTTTGGAATTAAACCAGTATAGTTCAAGTTTCATATAAATTTGTAAGCCACAAAAACACAACTTAGTTAAAAATAATAGTTTATTTAAAATGTACAACAAAATAACATAGACTATTCAAATTCATCCTAAAAGGTTTTATCTTATACAATTAATGAATAAACAAAGAAAGAAGACATTATCAAGCCATTTTACTTAAGCAGGTAAAACTTTAAGGATGTAGGAGTATGTGTGTGTGTGTGTGTGTGTGTGTGTGTCTGTGTGTGTGTGTGTCTGTGTGTTCATGTGTATTCATGCACACAAGATAGGAGTAAAAACTTAATCCAATAAAAAATACATAGAGAATGAAGATTATGTATCTAACCTGGGCGGCTATAAGTAGTCAGGTTGCTATCACTGTTTCCATTGCTTGCTGTACAACAGTTGATTGAGCAGTCATTGTGATTATTTCCAGTGTTGGGCCAAGTATCTGCAAGCCATGGCTGAGTGACAGGTTCATTGATATTGAGAAGTCCCGGCCTTCAAAAAAATGCAAATGTTACAAGCAGAAACAACAATACTTTTATATGTCTGGCAAACAAAACAGCAATATTAGACTTACAGATTAGAGAAAGGTTGGCCCATGATTGGGTTTAAAATCACAGAATTCTATGAATAACAGAATTATCACATCTTAAGATTTAGAGAATCCATATATAGAGAAATACCCTTGTTCAAATCTATGTAGAAAGTGAGGCTCAGTCACAAAGCTAGTTAATAAAATAACCCTGACTAGAAACTAAAATATTCTGATTTTCAGGGGAAAAAATTCTGAAAAATGTAAAACACATATTAGAATGCTAAACGATAGCCATGGTTTTTGTCATAAGTGCATCAATTCAGTTTTTAGTGGTAAAAGATGCCATTTCATTTAGGACTATGGGTCCCTCATATTAAGTATGTTTTAATTCAAAACAGAGTATTGTAGAAAAATCAGAACAGTGACATTTTGACCTTCTTGCTTAGAATACTTTGCTGAGGGTTTGTCAAAATGTTTTGATGACAATCTTGCAAAGTATAAATCTCTTCATAAATATAGAAAAACCACTGAATTGAACTGTGTTTATGTGCGGGGAGGGGGAACAGATGACTGCCAAAAGAAATATTACCATTAATGTTTTGTTTTTGGAATAGAGGTTTTGGACCAACAGTGTCAATGAATGAAATGTAGAGAAAAAAAAAGACATATCCTTTTCCAGCATATACACCATTTGATAATTTAGTGAAAAGAACAGATATTTATGACTTGCTATCAAAAAAAAGCAAACAGATGTTTAAATTCCTTTTAAAAGTTTTTAATTTTCTTTGTTAATCTAAAATAGCTGTTCCTCAATAACCTGTGAATAAGAACTTGGCATCTTTTTCTCCACATATTCTCGTCTATGTTTATAAGAAAGGAGGTAAAGAAAATATGGTCATTTTAAAATCATTTCTTACAAAATCTGATGCCTAGATTTGGATATCATGTATTTTTTAGGGGGGAAATGATGAAATCTTCTAAAGATTTCTGCAAAAATGTTTATTCAAATAAGAAGGAATTTAAGTGAAATCTTAGAATTAATAAACATGCCAATATGAAGAAAACAGCAAATTAGTCCTAATTCATAATCTGAGAACCAGTAATTGTAGAAATAGATTTTATATATCAAAATGAATGAACTATTTCTTTTTTTGGCAACCCAATCACCAAATCTACTTTTTAGGTGACTAACAACTCTAGAACAATTAGAATTTGTACTAATTAAATACTAGATTGAAGAACTGAATGGAAGGCTAAGACTTATCATGAAGCAGTATAATAAAGAAACTACCAGTATTTCAAAATTTCAAAGTATTGTGCTAGTTTATATTAATATATTATTATTATTTATTATTATTATTATTATTATTATTATTATTAGTCCACTAGGTTTCATGTTATGACCAATTTTCTTTTTCTTTTGCAAGGCAATGGGGTTAAGTGACTTGCCCAAGGCCACACAGCTAGGTAATTATTAAGTGTCTGAGGCCAGATTGGAACTCAGGTACTCCTGACTCCAGGGCCAATGCTCTATCCACTGTGCCACCTAGCCGCCCCTATGACCAATTTTCAAAATACAATTTAAAAAAATCTTCAGAATATAAATTATACAAACATGTATATATGGATATGTATTTACTAAAACAAGATACTTAAAGTTTGTATGCCTTCTAACTAGAGCAAATCAAAATGTATCTTGTGCAACTCACATTTTACAATTACATTTATATCATTAGATAATCTCTAATGAACTTTATAGCTCTATTTTTTTAAAAAATAAATTTTATAGCCATCTTTCACTTTTGTCATTTATGATCCCAATGTCTCCCTCTCCCTTCCTCCCGAATCCTGAGACTCATACCTTTGAAGTGAGTGAAAAAGAGGAAAATAAAATCCACCAATTTAGCAAAAACAACCAACATGTCAAAATATCTTACTTGCTAGTCAATGTTTCACACCCTCAATTTTTCAATACTCCTCAAAAATATGTTATCAGGAAGGCCAAGAAGCTACATTTTAAGATCCTATAAATGTTGAAGAGAAAATAGATTTGTTTTGCACAACATAAGTACTGTGCATATGAAAAAGTTTCCTTTTCAAAAGAAAAGTATCAGCATAGAAATTATAATGGAAGAACAAAAGTCAGAAGTATGGGTTGAATATAAATTAGTCAGATTAACTATAAAAAAGGAATAAATAATCCAATAAAATAATGTCTTTATATAGCAACACAATTTATGTAGTCTGTTCTTTATAGAATTTAAGTTCAAATGTTTGAAATACTCAAAATATCTGACTAATGAGTATTATGAATAAATTCATGATTTATTCTTCTGTTTGAAAGGTAATGAAAGATAGAATAGAGGAGAAAGCATTGTCATTGTAGTCAGAAAGACCTAGTTTCAGTTCTATGTAAAATATATACTAGCCATCTGATATTGGGAAAAGCACTAAGCCTTTCAGTTAGGTAGACAATTTCAGGATTGTAAATTGCAGTTAATGTCCTAATTTGCATTGCCTACAGAAATAAAATAACAAGTCCAAAACAAAATATAAAGACAGAGATATAAATGGATACGGAGATAAATCCTTCAGTTTAGATATCAACTTCCAAGGTAATCTCCATTTCATACTAGAAAGCTAAATTCAGGCAACCTTTTATAAAGCTATGATAAAAGCAAAATTATTAAAAAATGAATGGCTATGCATGACAATTTCATATTTTAAAATTTAAAAATAAATTTATATTGTTCATAACTCCATCCCTCAGAAACTAAGCAGAAACAGCAGCAGATCACACCATCAGTACAATGATATACTGAGGAAAAGTTGAAAGTACAAGTAATAATTTTGATAGAACCTAGATAAGCGTGTTGTTTTCTACTAAGTCCTGCTAAGTTTGGGATACTTTACTTGTATTTGAAAGAGCCAGCATTTTTGAATGTTATAAATTGTTTTCTTCTTGTTATAAGCTGGGGGCATGCTTGGTCAAAAAGAAGAGGAAAAGAAATATATATATATACATATATACATATATATAGATATATATGTATATACACATATATATATATATACATATGAATATACACATAGATACATACATATAAATGCACACACACACACACACACATATATATATATATGTGTGTGTGTGTGTATACACATGCATGCATACGTACCTGCACATACATGTCTAACTGTCCCTACTCTAAAGAAACTTATATATCACTCAAAGGAAGAAAATATAGGTGAAGATAATATGGCAAAGAGGTAGGAAAATCAACTCTGTGGGCCATCTTTCACTCTTGAGTTTAATGTCTATACACTTTTGCAGTCTGGTGGCAATATACAAGTTAAAAGCAGGAAAGGAAGAAACTATTTGGTTTTTGTTTGTTCTGCTCCTGTAGAAAGTTAAGTATTTTTAATAAAATGTTTCTGCCTCCCCCCCCCCAGACGCTTTATAACTTTTAAAAGTTTTAAATTATAATGAGGGCAAATGTGGCATTTTTCCCCCATTGGAGGACCAATTATGAAAATTTAGAAGGAGAGGAGTTGAAGGCAAATAATTACTTAACTCAATTGTCTCCCCAAAGCAAATATACCTATTAGCTACTTCCCATTATTTACAAAATTAGAAATAAAAAGTTAGACAGTTTTTCCTTCCATCAACCCTCATTTTTTTTTATTTTTAAGGGCATTTAGAATTAAAGAAATTATCGATTTGAAGAGTATTTTAAATATTTACTACTTTATTTTACAAAAGAGGAAACTGAAGCACAGAAAAGAAATCAAGAATCCAAGACACCTAGAGTTCAGCCCTCTTCACATTATCTGGGAGACCTGTAATTAGCAAATTTCTTAGTTTATACTTGGTATATCTTAATTCATTGGGGGGGGGGTGAACTTATTAAAAACAACAAAAAAAATCTGTTTAAAGCTATATGATATCTGGACTATATAATATACAGTAATATGTAATATATATGATATATTACACATATACATACAAGCACAAAGATTCATTCAATTGTTATATATAACAGAAAAATAAGTAGATTAATTCATGAATTAAAAATTCTGTTTATGCTTACAGAAACTGTACTACTTCAGATATTTTCTTGAGTTAACATTTCCTTTAGATTATAAATTTTAGTTTAGAATCTTGTTTTATATTTCTTTAGTATTGAACCTCTAACATCAAAAACAAAAATAAAACAAAAAAGCCCCACTCTAATCAAATATTAGATATCTGAGTAAATTCTTGCCAAGTTCTGGACACCAAAAGCTTTTTTTAATGAATACTTAAAATCACTGACTTCTAAAGCATAAAAAAAATGTACTCAGTTTAAATTAATCGGAAACAAATATAAGATAAATTTAGATAGGGATAACAGAACAAAGACATCTGCATTACTACCCTAGAAATCAGTATTTAATGTAAAATACTCTTAAATCTACTATTTCTCATATTTTCTGGGTTCTAGTTTGTAAATGGTTCAAATGGAAAATAGTCCATATGTGGAAGCTTTGTTTGAATATTTAAAACTAGATGTGATATAAATTATTTTTTTTCTTAAAATTATCTTTTACATTGGAAAATCAATGCACAAGTAATTTTTTATCACTCTGGAAGAGTCTAACCTCACAATTTGACCTTATTGTGCTAATATCATTATCCATTAAGCAATAACTAGTACAGCAAACAGTTTTGATTTATTTTTCAATTTCAGCACTAGATGTTTACAGACTAAAGCTTTTTAACTATTAAAATTATCTTGTTTTTATCCCTTTTAGCATAGCTCTTATTACAAGTGATGGTTTAAACTTATAAAAAGGCAAATTAGAACTACAGAAAGTTACAAACTGCTGCTGTGTTCAATAGGGTTCTCAAAGAGCAATTTTTTCTTTTGTGGCATCTATGAAATAACTAAATTTCTTAATCTTAATAAAAGCCACAACTTATTTACTTTAACATCTTTAATCATCTGTTAAATTTGCAAGTCTTTTCTTTCTCCAGTTAACTTGCTCCCTCTGGCGTTCATTTCCTAACAATACATTGGTTCAAATCATAATGGCAATAAGGTTGAAAGAGTCCAATTCAATTACACAAGGAAACTATGTGGAATATTAATAGTTAAAAGGTAAGAATCAAATTCTACCATTTACCATAAACTTTACTTGGGAAATAATATCAAAATTAAGAAAATTTTGAGTCTGTATTTTCCTTCCTTAGAACACATCATTTATGCTTAATAAACTTCATTTTAATACAAGGAGATTTATTTCCTGTTACTTAAAAATCTAAAGTAAACAATATAATTACCTGCTTCCACTGCTCACTGCTTCACCTCCTCTCTGATAAGTTACTAGAACATTACAAAAGAAATGAATTAATGAATAGTCATGTTAGATATTGAAAACAATGTATTTATAATTACTTACTAAAAGGAAATATTTTCTGTTTTTGTCCAGAATTCTAATGCCAATAATCTCAAGTAGGTCAACTTTCTAGAAAAAATGCATTTATTTTTAAGCTATGACAATGATTTTAGGACAACCATTTTCCTAAATGAGCTAAATAAGACTGAATACAGGATTCATTTCTTCATTCATTATCCCCCCAAATACTAAACATTAAATATTTATGTCCACAATGAACCGTCCCATATTAGTCCCATTTTATGTAAATTTTATGATTTAATTATTCAATCTGTGATATCTGAAAAATTAAATTCTGTTAAAAAACTATAAAAATGGCTCATCGCCACTGAAAAAGTACTATAGTTATAATAAAGATAACCATCAAAAAGAATAAAATCTCCTATGCAAATATAAGTGACACTTCTGGTCCTCTGTGATTTTTGTAATTCAGGTTAATTGTTATTATATCTATGTATACCAACCAAAGATTTTTTTAAAAAATTGCAAAAGAACTAGTTTTCTAAAGGTAAAATCAAATAGATGCTTTCAAGCTTATTTTATTTATTTTTAAAAGTTATGCATAATTAGCTAGATAAGAAGTTAAAAGCTTCACTGCAAATCCTTACAGATTGAACAGCTGTGCATTTTCTTATTAGTTATATGTTTTTAAAATCTGCCAACTTCTCACCCTTACAAGAATTCCTAGGTAGGAACCTCCAAGTGACAGATAACTTTTTCCAGTGATTATAACAACAAGATTAAAATACAGGAGGTAAATATTACAGGTAAGTCTTTTGCTAATGGTAATGTGAAAGAGGGTCCTCTACCAAATAAACTGAATAGGCATAATTATTAGTATCTTGAACTAAGAAAATGGAAAGCTTTATTCTCAAAGCATGTTGTACATTACTATTTACTTCTTTTAAAAGGTTATTTTCTAGCAAAGACTCATATGAAAGTGAAATTTATGCTTGAAAAATCTACCTAGTTCAAGATGAAGAAAAGAATAAAGTCAGAAAATAATCAAAAGGCTCATTAGGATGTTAAATCATGCTTGGGGATAGGAAAATTGTTGTCTCCAATAAAAACAGTGCAAACAAACTGTAAGATGCAATATGGAGTAATGAATAAATAAATCTATTAAATAGATGAAAAGCAGTGCCTAATAATTCTTTTCAAACACATGCCTGTCTGTCATTAACAAATAAAGTATTTTGCTTTAAGTCTTTTAAATTCTTCCTTACAGCAGCTTGTTTGGTTATACTAGCAAAAGGGCAATATAATAGTACAACTCATGCAAAACTAAACAAAGGACAGGGTGAGGGTAAGTGCAAATATATACCTGTTGGTGTGAAGGTAAAAGACGGGACTGAAAAATCAAAACAAAATATAAACCAGTTATTAAGCTGAAGAGAGAAGGGGAACATATCACATTAGTATAAATCAAGCAGACAGCTGAACATAAAACAAATGTAAATAACTAAGCCAATAGTTCTGTCACAATGATAGATGAATAAAATCAAGTTTGGGTTAAAAAAGAAGCCTATCTCTACAAGGTACCAATTTGAAGCAGCTGATACTATAATACAGTCCTGTAGTACAGGAGGGGAATAGAGCTGGGTTAGCTGGTGAATGACCCAGAACTAGGTTAGCTGGTAAACGACCTCTATTTAGTAACATATTTTGCCCATAGTCTTAATACAAATAAGAATCCTAAACTAATAATCATTTCAAAATGCTGGAAGAAGAAGTCTTGCACAAGTATCATACAGGCCTTGCCTGGACCTTATCTACAAATCAATAAATGATCACTAAAAGGGGTCTATTTAAGGACTCAAGATGTAAAAAAAAAAATAGCAATCACAGGAACAAAGGCAACCATAAAATTGAACTGTTTAATTTTGAGTTACTTAAACAGGAAATGTCTAACATCTCATTATAGAAGCATACTACATTCCAATTGTTTATTTGTAAGGGTAAAAGCTTAGCAGAGTTAAACCTGCATTTTCTACAGCAAATATTTAAAAATTCTCTGAGTCTAACTCTCAAAATATATGTATGAGTGTATTAGTATGTCTGTCATCTCCTACATTTGGTATTCCAATAATGGAACAATACTATCCCTCTGAAAATCTTAATTCTTTTTAGAATTATAGATCTTAATCTAATCAATAATGCCAGAAATCAAACTGCAGACCTTGAAAGTGGCAGCCCTTGTCTCTTTCATTCTTTCTAAACTGTTACCATTTTAGGGATGGAGTAGTGGAGTGGTGAACTTCAGACATTACAGAAGAAGAAACTTTCTTTTTTTTTTCTTTTGTGTTTTTGTAAGGCAAATGCTGTTAAGTGGCTTGCCCAAGGCCACACAGCTAGGTAATTATTAAGTGTCTGAGACTGGATTTAAACCCAGGTACTCCTGACTCCAGGGCTGGTGCTCTATCCACTGCGCCACCTAGCTGCCCTTTTTCATTCTTTCTATCCTCTCATACCCTCTCTGTTATGTTGCATGACATCAGAGCAATTTCTATGTCATTTCATAGAGGGAGGAGACTGATTTCTCAAATTAATTTACGATCTGATCTGAAAAAATGTTTAACACTGATTTAGGATTAAGATTTAGTTTTAAATATTTTTGATATATAGGAAATGGAATGATGATTGCATATTTTATGTAAGAAAATTGCCAAGTGTGTATTTTTCTTTTTATTAACAGTTCTGATATTTTCATGTAATTTATTTTAGGATTAAGGTCTTTGGGGCATAAATGATATTATTGGGGGCCCATTCAAGGAAATTAACGCTACCTTAAATATAAGAATGCTATGTGCACCAGGGGGCAGCTAGGTGGCACAGTGGATAGAGCACCAGCCCTGGAGTCAGGAGTTCAAATCCGGCCTCAGATACTTAATAATTACTTAGCTGTGTGGCCTTGGGCAAGCCACTTAACCCCATTTGCCTTGCAAAAACCTAAAAAAAAAAGAATGCTATGTGTAGAGATCAAAAATCAAAACCTTAATATAATTTACCCAATTCATGCACTTGCTTTCATTTTGTAGCCTAGTTGTAAAAAATTTTATTATGGGCTTCTCCCCAGTCAGTCTTTTCACACAGTAATTTGGCCACATTCACATATACAGAGCCATAGTAACAAGTTTTTGTAAATAAATAAATAAATAAGGCAATTTGAAACCACAGCTATTCAAACAGGAATGGAGTCCCTCAGCATTAATTTTCAATTACAAGGACACAGGAAAAATACAAAAGGTCCTTGTCATTGCTTCTCTTAATCAACTGTTAACCTCTAGTTTGAGAAACAGAAAAAAAAATGGAAAGGTCAAACATATGAAAAATCTTCACAGTTAGCAGACCAAAGAACAATCTAATTCTCAAAGCTTCCAAGAATAAACTGCCTTCCTGTACATTACAATTGTATATGTAGGTACTGAAATATTTTAACAATGTCATGTCAGAAACACAAAAATGTTTTAAAAAATGTTAAAATCTTTACTGTAATTAGCATGTTTTCTATATCAAAATTTTTTTTCACATTTATTTCTTTAAAACATTTTACAACTTTTTATCTTGAAATTATACACATAACTTTTCAATGTACAAAAGTGTTGCCTTTTAAAAACTTTCAAAATGTAAAAAAAGTTCTTGAAGAAATATATTAAAGAAATGCAAATAAATTTAGAATTATTTAAAAAGTGCCAGAAAGCAGAATCAGATTCTAATTAAATTACATTTGTAATTATGTTCTATGATTTCTGCTAAAACACTACATAGATGAAAGGACAATAATATTAGTTTAGTAGATTTTACAGAAAGAAGGCAAAGGCATTGACCAGCATGCTTAAAGCACATTAGTAATTGGAAAAGAGAATTTAATTAATTAATTTTTTATATATCATAAGATTCCAAGAGAATTAAAGATATTAAATATATACAACTATAGAAAAATGTATTAAACCTTAGTTGAAGTGGCACCTGACTGAATATAAGGAAACAGCACAAAATGATGTTAATCAAACACTTATTCAACTAGATAAAAAAACTAAATTTCACAAATTGCACAAGAGTAGCAATTACAAAAATATATTTTTTATATCTGAAAATTTGAAAACAATGCATTTTTTCATTCAAAAAGGCTTAATATGCTAATATATGTCTTATATTACTTCAAATTGTATACAGACCAGATTGAAATTATACATAATCATTTCCAACAACTGTAAACTTTCACTATAGATTTGAATTCTCTGGCAATTGAAGTGATATTCTCTGTTTCTAAATAAATGGTATATTTGAAGACTTATTTAACACTGCTTATACTAAGCCTGCATGTGAAAAGGATTCAAGTTGTTTTTTTTTTCCATTTCTGGTAATGAATTAACTGACTGGTTCTGGGTTACGTTCTTTGGTCACTGAAATGTTTCTCTCGGAGGACTGATAGCTAGCTTATTTAAAGGAACAAACTCATAAGTTAGACAAATAAATGATTTGACCTAGATATTTGAAGATGTATTCCATTAATTCTTCAAAGTGAAGACTAAGAAATTCTTTCTCCTTCCCAAAGAAATAAAATAAAAGGGTCAGTTCTCTTTAATACCATTAAACTTTTGAGAATCATTAATAGAAGCTCTAAATCATATTAAACACTTTATTAGCAGTAACTCTGATCTTATAATTCAAAATTATGACAGAGGTGTTCTTAGAAATTTTCGTAAATCAGGAAAAAATTTCATTTCTAAGGAGGATCAATCTAATGGTTTTTAACAGTGTTAAAATTTCCTGGGGGAAGAAGGAAAACAAATCACTAATCTAAAGTACATGAGTATTTGTGGGAAAGGTATTTACGAAAAAGCATTGGTACTATTCATTTCATCCAATGAGACTGCACATGATGCCAAGAAATCCTTTCCTATAAAACTAATTCAAGCATAAATTCTGCTGATGCTTTGAAGTTGTGCATGAGAAACTCTTTCATCAGCAATATGTATCTATTTGACTGAGAAGCCTTAATTAAGAAAAAACAATTTTAAATCCCTTCTATTCTCCATCAGGAATGGATATATTTCTCAGTCATTATTCCCTTGTCTATAAAAACAGTAATAACTGATCCTAAAAATAATCAAAGAGCACAACTGGTCCTTTTGTTTCACATGGGGCAATGACATTCTTTTTAAAACCATGAAAAGCAAAGTTCAAATTCTGTTTTTATTGCTTCTGCCATAGAAAAAGAATTCTCCCACTTTTGTTGTGAAACCAAAGATAAATCCTCTGACAGGTCTGAGAATGATGAAGATCCACAACTTAGTCCACATAAGATTTACTGGTCAGGAAATGGGAGTAAGTATAATAAAAAGTACTGAACAAAAGAGTCAACTTAAATCACATCTATTATATATCTCCATTATCATCCATGGAGATGATATAAAGATGATATTTATTTGCGTATCTATAATTACACTGCTACATACTTGCATGAGTTTCCTTACAATCAATTTAAGTCACATGCAATAAATGCATGTATATATAAGATATAGGAGGCAGTATATGTTTTAACTTAAAAAAATCCAATATATTTAAAACTTGGTGACTATTTAAAAATACTTAACTGGTACCCATAAAAAATGCATCTTTAAACATAAGTAAACATCAAAATGTCAGAAAATTAAATAAGTGAGTACCTTTTCTGATACCAGCATAAGTACTAGTGAGTCCATTTCTTTTCTTCCGATGACGATACAACCAGATGCTGAAGACCATAAGGATTATCCAACAAGCAGCCCCAATGCCTGCTATGAATGCTGGCTGTTTCACAACATCAGAAATCTGCTGAGCAAGACTGACTTGATCTTCTGGAGTCACAGGATTCCCATAGGAGTCTAAAAATTTAGCTTTTGATTAATTAAGGTTTTAAGACTAAATATGCAATTAATATTACAAAAACATATATAAACTACATTATGGTTCTCAGTTTAAATTTAGGGAATTGATAGCTAATCTACCTCTTGTAGAATAACTGCAAGACTTGGTATTTGGAAGAATAAAATAAAATGAATTTTAATTCGAATAAAAAATTCTACTTATAGTACTTGAGTAGTAGGTAAAGTAGGCTCAGGTAAAGTTCCTCAGAAAAAGCAGTCAAAAAACACAAACAGAAAAATCAGAAAAAACACTAAATATTCTCAATATGACTTTATAGCTAAATTGTGAGTAGGGAACAGCGTAAAATGTTACTTATTTTCTCAGATTTTTTAAAGAGTTCTTTATCACAGATGAAGCAACAATATGCTTCCTTCACAAGATAGATGTTAAAAAGGTATTTCTGAAAGTTTCCAAAAGATTATAGCTTAAAACTTATAATTCATAGTATAAGGTTCTCTTTCTTAGTGCTTTATTATTATTGTGTATTCGAAAGGACTTCATCAAAATCAAGAATGGCAAAATGTAGCTAAGAAAAGCTGACCTAAATGCAACCATAGGATGTCTTACTTGGAAATATATCAGAAAAGATAGGAAAGACTGGGAAAGGAAAAAAAAAGAAAACTATACTGTATTTAAAACATATTCAAAAAGGATATATTCCCTTTAGTTATTCAGAATCAGAAAGCAAACTGAAGACATGGATAGCTGTCAAATATCCTTATTTATATATAAATATTAAACTTAAAAGAATATTATATTCAGTTCTCATCCATTCATGCTTCATCAACACCACCCATCTCAATGGACCCACAGTATGCTTGCAAAGAACTCTCAGGGATACTAGGACAGCTGTCTCAAGCTACCAACTAACACTCTACTTTGGCACTAACAGACATTAGTATTGAGGATGCTCACTGGGCTGAAAATTTCCATTTGTGTGCTACAGCTTTACTGATTTTGACTTAGTCAAATAGCAGTTCTTCCCTGCAACATCTGGTGGAATGGAAAGCTGTGCTTTTGTGCATTTCATCCAGACTGGTATATTTAGACAAGGGACAAGGGTGCTTAAATAAACTGGCTTTAAATTTTTCAGTTAACCTGATTCACAAATGAAAAACTGGTTAATTTCTAAAAGCATTCTCAGAGTGATAGCTGTTGAAAGTATTTATACATTAATAATATTTATTTATATATGATCATCTTAACATGTTTTCTCCTTCCACTCCCATCTATTAAATACAGTTATTATATTATGACAAGTAAACTGTAAGAGCAGCAAGCTGAATGTATGTATTAAGAATAATATCTTTTGGGATGTGAATTATTTTCCCATTTCCTATTTGTCACTTTTTTATTGCTTACTTTTTTTGCTTAAACAGAATTGCAGATTTCATTCTATGGAGGGGTCAAGGCTAAACACCTCTTTTCAAATACAATCACTTAGATTCTACAGTTTGTTGACTGAAAGTTTCATTTCATGTTCCATATCATTTTACTTTCTGTTATCCTAAGAGCACTTTATACCCTGAGAGTTCATGAAGCAGACCTTTTATTTCTAATAAACCCTTTGTATCTGCTAGGTTCATGGATTTCATGGTTATTTGTACAAGGTTAAGTTGAGTTGGTTCAAATTTTGTAGAGACAGCAGAGAGGGGTTCCCTACAAGTGGCCAGATGGGCTTAATAGTATAAAGTACAGTGTGACTAATGAATTAAAACTGCCACTCTAGATCTTGTCCTTTGTCTCCCTGCAGCTGAGGCTTTATTGTGATATAGAATACCAGAATGCACTTATAATTTCAAAATAATCAAATATGATCTTTAAATCCCATAGTTAAATATTAAGTCAATAAAATTATAGATCATTTTATTTAGATCATCATACAAAACATATATCTGTCATATACCGATTAAAATATATCAATAATTTAGGATGCAGAAATAAGATTACTAATTTTAGAAGATAAAGAAGTACTGCATGCATATTTTATATCAATAAAATGAAATAAAACATAAAAATACCTCTGTCAAAGAGTTCCCTATGGGGACTCTTTGTATGTACATACACAGAAACATATGTACACATACATATACGCATTTCCCCTTATTTAGGATATTTCTCATTACTCTTGTATAACACTTGCAGTAGCAACTTTCCCTTTTGGCCAAAAAATATGTGGCAGGCAGTGTAGTATAGGGGATCAGGTACAAGATATGGAGTCAGGTTCATGACAATAAGATTGCCACATGCAGGAAAACACCATGCTACCATCATCAGTACATACTAGGCTCTCATCATGACAAACCCTGATGAAGTCAAAGAAAAATTTTATGAAAACTTGGGAGACCCTTTATCATCAATGTGCCAAGCTTATATTTCTGGGATACTTCAATGCTAGAGTAGGCTCAGACTACCAGACATGACAGGGAGTCATATGGAAGAAATGGAGTTGGAAAGAGCATTAGCTCTTACTTACTACTGAAGACTTGTGCCTTTCACAACCTTTTCAACACAAACACTATCTTCCATTTGCCAAAACACAATAAAACTTCCTGGATGCAGCCTTGAAACAAATAATCGAATGTAATAGATTATGTGATTGTAAGGAGAAGAGTACAGAGGATGTGAGAATTATGAAGGCAATGTGGGTCCAGAGTTCTGTAATGATCACAGACTCATCCATTCCAAGGTAAGTATTCATATTCAATTGAATCAGCAGTTACAAGACAAAAAGGCTACCAGAAGAATTAATGTCAAAACATTAGAGTGCTTCTCTGAGCAGGAATGGTTTGATGCTAACTTGGAGGGAAAGTTGAACCAACACTGTGGGCAACCATGAAGCAGAAAAGGAATGAGCAGTTTTCAGAAATTTAGGTACAGCACTGCATTTGCTCATCTGGGTCAGAACAACTGCAAAACTGGGGAGATACAGAAGCTGCTAAATGAAAAACAACAACTCTACAGAGTTTACTAGCAGGACAGTTCATCCATTTCTAAGAAGGCAGCATTTAATTAGATAAAAAGTCAAGTACAAGTGAAGCTTAGAGAGATGCCAGACTCTTAGTTCAGAAAGAATGCAGAGGCATTTTATTCAGACACCAACAATCCAAAGTGCTTTTATGGTGCCCTGAAGGCTGTTTATGGGCCAGACATATGGTGCATCTCAACTACTCAGTACTGATAAAACAACATTGATTAATGATAGGGATGTGATCCGAAAGAAATGGGCTGAACACCTCTATGGTGTTTTTAACAGACCATCATCAATCAATGCAGAAGTCATTGACTGTTTACCTCAAGTTAAAATCTAGCCAAAACTCCAACTGAAGAAGAGGTTTTGAATGCCATTAGGCTTCTTTCATGTGGCAAAGCATCTGGATTTGATTCTATTCCAACTAAGCTTTACAAGGTTGAGAGTGGGGGGAGAAGGTCCATTGCTCATTCAAAAGCTGACTGAAATTTTCCAGGTTATATGGCAAGAAGAGATTATTCCCCAGGAATTCAAGGATGTTTCCCATCATCCATATCCATAAAGGTCAAGTGAACAGATTGTCATGTGACAATCACAGAGGTATTTTTCTTTTAATCATTGCTGCTAAGATTCTTGACAGTCTTTCTCACTAGGTTGATCCTTCACCTGGAAGCTGGTCACCTCCCTGAGAGCCAGTGTGGCTTTGGAAAGGATTGAGGAGCAGCCAATATGTGGTGTTTCCTGCCCACAATTCCAGAAGAAAGCCAGGGCAGAACAGTGATCTATATACAATGTATATCTGACCAAAGCCTTTGATACTGTCAGTTGTGAGGGTTTATAGAAAATTATGTAAAAATGTGTTTGCTGAGAGAAGTTCATCAGTACTGTATGTCAATTTTATGATGGCATGCATGCCTAGGGTATGGATAGTTGACGATGCTCAAAGTATTTCCCAGTCAAACCAATGGAGTGAAACAAGGATCTGTCCTTCCTCACATGCTCTTTCCATGATGTTTCCAGACATGTTATCTAAGGTCTTCACAGAGGATGAACATGGCCTCAAAATCTGCTACCACACTGATGGTAAATTCTTCAATTTGAAAAGGTTACAAACCAAGACCAAGGTGGAGGGAGTTTGGTGCATGATCTTCTGTATGTAGACTACTGTGCACTCAATTTAGTCTCTGAAGCTGAGATGTCACAAAGTATGGATCGATCCTCTGCTGCTTGTGCTAATTTTGGCCAAACAATTAACACAGGTGCTTCATCAGCCAGCACCACTCCATCCATTGATTATTGCAAATGGAGAAGTTTTAAGTGCTATCTACAAGTTCACTTACCTTGGCGGTATCCTTTCCAAGGAGGTACACAATGACAATAAGGTTAACACTGGTATTGCCAGAGCTAGCTCAGTATTTGGGAGATTCCAAAAGAAAGTGTGGGAAAGAAGTATTAGATGGACTACCAAACTGAAGGCCTGCAGAGCTGTTGTGCTGACCTCATTAATGTATATCTAGGAAACTTGGACAGTCCACCAGCACTATGCCAGGAAACTGAATCACTTCCATTTAAATTGTCTTAGGAAAATTCTGAAAATCACATGGTAGGAGAAGATATCAGATACTGAGGTCCTTTCTCAAGCTAAACTGCCTAGCATTCAAACATTACTACAGAGAGTGCTACTATGATGAACTGGCCATGATGTTAGAATGTTAAACAAACACCTGCCACAGACTATTTATGGAGAACTCATAAAGGGCAAAAGCTCACAAAGGGATCAAAAAAAGTGATACAGAGATACCCTAAACTTTAGAATTCACTGCGCACCATGAGAGACACCAGCATAGGATCACCCAGCATGATGTGCCTTTATCATAAAGGATCCCCTGTGCTCGATGGGGAAGGCAGAATTAAAGCAGCTCAAAGGAAATATGAGATGCATAAGCTTAGAGTAACCATTCCAGGTGTTCACATGGACTTTTTGTGCCCATCCTATGATGGAGAATTCTGAGTTCATATTAGTCTGATCAGCCACAGTTGGACACTATAATTTTTCTCTAACTATTTTGGTTTTCTTCAATAATGAAGAACAAGAACCAGCCAACCAAATCTACTGACTTGGTACACATTCAAAACATTCCTTTGCTACGGGGTTCTGCAAAAGTCCCTTAGCTCAATTTCCTAATCTGCAAAGTGAGAGGGCTGGATTTAATGGCTTCTACGGGCAACTATATGAAATGATTATTTATGATTGTAACTTATAGCATGTGCTCTATTCTAGAAGGGAGATATCAAAACTACTTTTATGGCTTGAAAATTTGCAAAACTAGATTTATGATGGCAAATTAAGCTATATGCTCTGTACTAGAAGGGAGATTCCAAAAATTAGCTTAACAAATCAAAGTTGGATTACAAAATAGATGAATAGTTTAAACTTATTTTCTTTCTAAGTATAACTTAAAAAGCTATCACTTGAACAAACATGTTCACTCAAGCAAAATGGTTCTGACTATATTTATTTTCTCAGTCTAGTGTCTTAAAGAATCTGTTTGTTAAAGTTTAGAGTAAAACAGACTGAATTAGATAAACCTAATTCATGTACCTATTTCATAACCAATCGGTGGAGTCTCAGAAGGCTATCACTCCCCTCCCCCCACAAACTCCTAAGTGCTTAATAGTTAACATAAATCAGTTAAATGATGTATTTCTAAACGAAAAAGGGGAATCATTGAATGATTTGCATCAGTTTTCCGAGTCAGCAATAGAAATTTCAGTTTTAAGAGCTATCTGAATTTTAAAGTGAATTTTATTTATATACCTTTACTACAAAGATGAGCTATTCC
This sequence comes from Macrotis lagotis, assembly GCF_037893015.1. Taxonomy (NCBI): domain Eukaryota; kingdom Metazoa; phylum Chordata; class Mammalia; order Peramelemorphia; family Peramelidae; genus Macrotis; species Macrotis lagotis. Next base: position 201,313,108 of record NC_133663.1, read on the forward strand.
ACCTGTTTTTAAATAACTAAGGTTTATCTTTTTAAACATCAAAAAATTCTAATCTCTATTGGGGTGGAACATGTTCTAAAATGTATTATACAATATCTTATCATTAAAAACAGAATACTTTTCTTTTTCATATAGGATTTGTGACTGAGTCTGGAGAATATCTAGTGATAAGAAAACTCCCAATGCCTATCTGCATCTGCTCTGTAAATTACACATTAAAAGAGATGCCTGTGGCATTAAGAAGATTAGGGATTTGCCCAGGGTCATAATATCAGTATTTGTCAAAGAAAGGACTTCCTAATACACATTCCTTTGCTCATAACATAGTATTTGACTTTGTCACATTTACTTTGAATTGTGTGCTCTGGGTCTGTGTGTACTAATGTGTATGTGTGACGTTCTTTCCCCTCCACAAATTGGACTTAAGTTTAAACATTGTGTTAACTTTGGTCTTTATGTACTCAGTATTTAACAGTGCCTAGTATTGACTAAGATATTGCTGACTCAAGACAATCTAACCACTCCACAACACTGACACTCTAGAAAGATACTCTTTCTCTGAATTCTAGAAATTGTTTCCTTGGTCTTTTAGATACCTAAAGTAATAATGCATGAATGAGGCATAAATGTCCACTGGAGAACAGTATAAATTTCAATAATTCAGTCATATTAATTTTAAATTATACTGACTGAGTATAAAATCAAAATCAGGGAAGGCAGTTAATGCAACTTGAGGGTGACTAAGAGATCCAGCTATTCAAAAATAACTTCATGAGGTTTCATCATTATCATAAATTTCTTTGAGATCAGTTAAAATGCCAATAAATTTGCAGCAAGTTTGTGTGGAACTATTAACCAGTAACATTAATGAAGAAATAGGTAATCAGAAAAAAAAGCTTCTAAAAAAGGAGATATTTTATAAAAATGGATAGAGGAGAAGGAAAAATCCAAGAAACACAAAGAAGGAATTTAAAATGAATAATTTTCATAAAAGACACTGAAGATAATAAGGGCAGAAAGAATGCTGGAAAGGGATTTGAAAAAAACTAAATGATGAACTATTTAACCAAGCAATTGACAGAGATGAAAAAGAAACTAAAATGATATTTATAGCAATTATATTAATTTTATAAGACATTTAATCAATGTATACAATGTGATAAAACAAGAAAATCTTATAAGAAAGAAAGACGTCTTATAAGTAACCCTAAAGATTTTATTCCAGGGCAGTTAGGTAGTACAATAAATAGAGCACCAGACCTGGAGTCAGGAGAACCTGAGTTCAAATATGACCTCAGAAACTTAATAATTGCCTAGCTGTGTAAACCTGGGCAAGTCACTTAATCCCACTGCCTTGCAAAACATCAATAAAAAATTTTAAAAAAGATTTTATTCTAGATATGAGATAGCTAATTTGAGAAAATCATCTCATGAGTCAAATGAAATACATTTTCCAAGAAAAGTTTCAGTTTTTAAAAAGGTTGCAAACCCAAAGATTTAGCAAACATATTTTTGGATATCCCATTATTGTCTATTTGTTATATTGAGTTATATTTCACTATTATCTTAACAATATTAGATTAAATTATGACCTAAATTCCCTTGTTCAAAATTCTTTACTGATTCCTGTTGTGTTCAGAAGGAATTCTAAACTTTCTTACCTCGTGTAAAGTTCTATAATCTGATCTGAGACTACAAAAAAGAAATGAATTTGGATTCTGAGGGTCTTGGTTAAAAGTAGAAACCTCTGTCATTTATGATATATTACCAAAGAGCAGATAATTTACTCTTTCTGAAGATTTATTATTTGTAAAAATGAGGGGGAAGGCATCAATGATCTTTTAGGTCCCTTCCAGCTCTTAAATCTACCTTTTTGGCTTGATCTCCTTCAGTTCTACTTAAACAAGCCAACCAAACTGAAGAACTATAATCAAAGCATTCTTTGAAAAGCTAGCTTCTTTGTGACTTATTCATGACATTTTGTTTACCTATAATGGCCTTTTCCTTACATTTTATCCAGTGAAAATCCTGTCTTCAAAAACTGGTCTTTAAGCTTTACTTCATGAACAAAACTTTTTCTGATTACCCCACCTAAAAGTAATCTTCACTCCCTACAGTTCTTTATAATTGTTTTAAGCTATATATGAGCATAATTCTAATATTATCCCTTGAAAAAAAGCTTATTAGTGATAAAGTCATTTTCCATGAATTAGCTGGCAATTTACAGTTGGACCACTGAATTATTAAGAGTTCAGATAAAGATTAGTAAAGAGTAAGAAGAAATTATAATGAGAAGATGACAAATTTCAAAAATAACCTAAATGATAAACTAAGGAAATTGACAGAAAACAATTACATTGATAGCAACTATAAAATTTTATAATGAAATTTAACCAAAGTAAACAAAGTGCTACAACAAAAGAACCACAAGGTCCTAGAAAACATCTTTGTTATTAGCATTTATTTGTCTTTGTTGTTATTGATTTGTTTCAGTTATAGCAAATGATTTGTTATCTCATTGGAGTTATTATGGTGAAGTTATTGGAGTAGTTTGCCATTTCCTTCTCCAATTCATTATGCAGATGTGGAAATTGAGGCAAATAGGGTTAAAATGACTTGCTCAGAGTCATGCACCCAGATTTGAAAGCAAGGAAGAAGTCTTCCCATCTTTAGGTCTGGTAACTTTATTTACTATGCCACCTAACTGCTGCATGTGACACAGATATCAGGGAAAAAAAAACCTAGCAATAGGTTAGAATATAAACTAAACTGTAAATCTTATGGGGGATGATGAATGAATACAAGCAATATCGCTTCATAAAACAAAAGGAAGTACTAGAAGGTAAAAAAAATCTATGCAAAGAGAATGTGAGTATCTCAAGAATATTTATGGAAAAAAACAGAAGGAATACAAGAAAGAAAAAATGGAAATAATTTATATTACAGCAAAGTTTTATCCAACAAGAAAATGGAATCATCAAATTTTGACCCTGATACTATAGTTCCACATGAAGAGACAGAAATGGGAGCAAAGAAAACTAAGATGAGAAAAGTAGCTAACACAGACTAAGATCAAGATGGATACAATATAATGATGAGAAGGTGGAGGGATTGCTGGCCAAGGTCTTGGCCAAAGATCTTGGACTTCACTAATACCAGAAAAAATGACTGACAGAACATTAATAATTATTGTATATGTATCCTCTCCCACTTAATATTGCCATAAGTCAAATGTAGAGAAATCAGGAGACATTATAAATAAAAATATTTATAGGTAACAGTAGGTTTTTTTTTTTAACCATTTCACAGTTCAGAGAAAAATTTAGAGGAATTAATTAAAAAAGCCTACTGTGCATATTGTTTTTTGGGCATGGTCCTGCTACTGTTTAGTGTTGTTATCAATGAATCAGAAAAAGATCTAGATGCTATGCTCAAAAAATTTTCAGACGACACAAAACTGAGGAAAATTATGTATCTTACAGGATAAAAGAGTCAATATCCAAAAGGATCTTGACTGGCTAGAACTGAGCTGAATTTAATAAAATGAATTCAATAGGGACGAATATAAATTTTTGAACTTGGGTAGTAAAAAAAACACAAAAATTTCACAAGTACAAGATAAAGGAAGACTAGTTAGTACCAGTTGTTCTGAAAATCATATTTGGGACTTATTTTTTAATTGATATTTTCTACTTTCAAGTAGATGTCATGAAAGTTTCTCAACGTTCATCCACTTACATATTTCTAAGTTACAAAATTTTCTACCATGCTTCCTTCCCACCCTCTCTCACTTCAGTGGCAAACAGTTAAACGTGTTCATTTGTGTTTAATGTGTTAAATTAGTTATTTTGTGTAAGAGGAATTAGGGCTAAGGGTTAAAAAAAGAAAAACATGGGATAGGAAGCAAAAAACAGGGAAATTTTAAGAAAATGAACATAGTAATCATTTAGATTTTGTGGGTTTGTTTTGTTTTGTTTTCCCCTGCATGTGGATGATATTGTCCATAACAGCTTCCCTGGGGTTCTCCCAGATATCAGAACTGCTGAGAGGAGTTGCATGTATCATAGTTGCCAACTCACAATGTTGCTGTTAATATGTACAATATTTTCATGGTTCTGCTCTGTTTGCTCAGCATCAGTTCCTGTAATTATTTCCATGCTTCACTGGAGTTCAACTATTCATGGTATCTTAGAAAATAGTACTTCATAACATTCATATACCATATGCTATTTACTAATTAATGGTCATCCCCTCAATTTCCAATTCTTAGCTACTACAAAAAGAGCTGCTACAAATATTTTGGAACATGTGGGAGTTCTCTCATTTTTTATGATTTCTTTTGGAAATATTGGCATTGTTGAGTCACAGGGTATGATCAGTTTTATTGCTCTTTGGGCAGAATTCCACATTACTATCAAGAATGGTTAGATTAATTCACAATTCCACCAACTGTGCAATAATGTTGCAATCCTACCTCAACCTCTCCAATATTGTTTTCCTTTTTTGTCATCTTAGCCAATTTGATAGGTGTGAGGTGGTACCTCATAGTTGTTTTAATTTGCATTTCTCTAATCAGTAATGATTTGGAGCATTTTTTCAAATAATTATATATCGTTTTAATTTTTTTTCTTGAAAACTGCCTGATTATATCCTTTGAGCATTTATCAATTGAGGAATGACTTGGAGCCTTATAAATTTGATTCAATACTCTATATATTTAAGAAACAAGACCTTTATCAAAACTCCTAGCTATGAACATAAATGATGTACTAATAAATTTCTTGTTTGGTTATATTTTCTCCTCTTTCCATAAAAAGAGCATTTTTGATCTGTTAATTGGTCTCTGGGATTGCCCATTGTGTCTAAATCCTTTACGCATTCAGACCTTATTTTGATGTAGGGTGTGATATGTGGATTAATATCTAGCTTTTGCTATATTATTTTCCAGTTTACCCAGAAGTTTTTGTCAAATAGAGAGTGTTCTTATCCCAGAAGCTAATGTCTTTGAGGTTTGTCAAACATTAAGATTGCTACAGTAATTTACTGCAGTATCTTTTTTACCAATGCTAATTCACTGGTCCATGTCTATATCTCAACCAGTACAAGGCAGTTTTGGTGACTACTGCTTTATAGTATAGTTTTAGATCTGGTATAGCCAGCCAACCTTTCATTGCATTTCTTTTCATCAATTCCCTTGATATTCTTTTTTTTTTTTAAGGTTTTTGCAAGGCAAATGGGGTTAAGTGGCTTGCCCAAGGCCACACAGCTAGGTAATTATTAAGTATCTGAGACGGGATTTGAACCTAGGTACTCCTGACTCCAAGGCTGGTGCTTTATCCACTACGCCACCTAGCCGCCCCAATTCCCTTGATATGCTTGACCTTGTGTTGCTCCAGATGAATTTTGTTTCTATTTTTTTCTAGCTCCTGTAAAATAGCTCTTTGGTAGTTTGATTGGTATGACACTGAATGAATTTAATTTGGGTAGAATTGCCATTTTTATTATATTAGTTTGGTCTAAGCAAGAGTAACTGATGTTTTTCCAATTGTTTAGATCTGACTTAATTTGTGTAAAAAAGTGTTCATACAGTTTCTGGGTCTTTCTTGGGAAGTAGATTCCCAAGTATCTCATATTTTCCACAGTTATTTTTAAATGGTATTTGCCTATCTCTTGCCCTTGTCTTTGTTGCTCATTAAAGATATACTGATGATTTATGTGAGTTTATTTTACATCCTTCTACTTTAATGAGGTTTTAATGGTTTCAAGTAGTTTTTTAGTTGATATTCTAGGACTCTCTAAGTATACCATCACAAAATTTGCAAAGAGTGAAAGTTTTGCTTCCTTATTGTCTATTCTAATTCCTTCAATTTTTTCTTCACATATTGCTAAAGCTAACATTTCTAATAGTATCTTGAATAGCAGTGGTGATAATGGGCATCCTTGTTTTACACCTGATCTTATTGTAAATGCTCCTAGTGTATCCCCATTACATTAATGCTTATAGAAAACATTTAATATTTTAAGGAAAACTCCATTTACTCCCATATCCTCCAATGTTTTTAATAAGAATGGATGCTGCATTTTTGTCAAAGACTTTTTTTCGGCATCTACTGAGATAATCGTATGATTTGTTGTTTTTTTTTTGTTGATATGTTCAATTTTGTTGGGCGTTTTCCCAATATTGAACCATTCATACCTGGTATGAATCCTACCCAATCAGGGTGTATTATCTTACTAATAACTTGCTGTAATCTCTTTGCCAAAATTTTAAATAAAATTTTAGCATCAATGTTTATTAGGGAGATTGGTTCATAATATTCTTTGTCAGTTTGGGCTCCTGCTGATTTAGGTATCAGCACCATCTTGGTGTCAATTAAAGGGATTTGGGAGAAATCCTATATTTAAAAATAGTTTCTGTAGAATTGGAATGAATTTTTTATTGTTTGGTAGAATTTACTTGTAAATCCATCTGGACCTGAAGAATTTTTCTTACAAACTTTACTGAGGGTATCTTCAATTTCTTTTTCTGAAATAGGGTTATTTAAGTATTAAAATGAGGAGTTTATATTTCATAAATATTCATCGATTTCTCTCAGTTTGTCAAATTTGTTGGCATATGGCTAGGCAAAATAGTTCTGGATTATCTTTTTAATTTTCTTTCATTGGTGGCGAGTTCCTGCTTTTCATTTTGAAACTGGTAACTGGAAATTTGCATTCTTTTTTAAAAATCAGATTTACCAAAGGTTTATCTATAGTATTGGTTTTTTCATAAAACCAACTTTTAGTTTTATTTATTGGATCAATGAATTTCTTCCTTTCAATTTTATTAATCACACCCTTGATTTTCAGAATTTCTAATTTGGTATTTAATTGGGATTCTTTAATTTGTTCCTTTTCTAGCTTTTTCAGTTGCATGCCCAATTCACTGATCTTCTCTTTCTCTATTTTATTCTTATAAGCATTTAGAGATATAAAATTTCCTCCCCCAAACTGCCTTGGTTTCGTTCCATACATTTTGATATGATGTCTCATTGCTGTCATTTTCTTGAATTACATGGCTGATTATTTCTATGATTTGCTGTTTGATCCACTGATTCTTTAAAATTATGTTATTTAGTTTCCTAATAATTTTTGGTTTATTTTTCCAGTAAATTTTCATTTGGCCCTTTATTATATGTAATTTTTATTGCATAATGATGTGAAAGGCATGCATTTGTTAGTACTGCCTTTCTGAATTTGACTCTAAAGTTTTTATGTCCTAATACACAGTAAATTTTGGTATGAATGCTAAGTACTGCAGAGAAAAAGGTATATACTTTTCTCTCCCCATTGTTTTATCCAGAGGTCTATCATATCTAAGTTTTCTTAAAACTTCTCATTTCTAAGTTTTTCTTTTTCCACTTCTTCCACTTTATCTTGTGATTGGATTAATCTAATTCTAAGATGGAGGTTGAGGTCCTACACTATTATAGATCAGCTTCTCCTCTAAGAATTTGGTACCTATATGTTTAATAATAATATAACTTCAGTTCCTTTAAGAAGATGTAGTTCCTACACCCAAAGGGCAACAAAAATGAGCATACCCTTTGACCCAGCAATACCACTACTGGGTCTATACCCTGAAGAGATGATGAAAAGGGGTTAAAACAACATTTGTACAAAAATATTCATAGAAGCCCTGTTTGTGGTGGGAAAGAATTAGAAATAAATTGAATGTCCTTCAATTGGGGAATGGCTTAGCAAACTATGGTATATGTATGTCATGGAATACTATTTTCTATTAGAAACCAGGAGGGATGGTAATTCAGGGAAGCCTGGAGGGATTTGTATGAATTAATGCTAAGTGAGATGAGCAGAAACAGAAAAACACTGTACACTCTAACAGCAACATGGGGGGGATGATCAACCTTAATGGACTTGCTCATTCCATCAGTGCAACAATCAGGGACAATTTTGGGCTGTCTGCAATGGAGAATACCATCTGTATCCAGATAAAGAGCCATGGAGTTTAAACAAAGTTCAAGGACTATTCCCTTTAATTTAGGGAAAAAAACATATCTTATTATCTGATATTGTTATCTCTTATACTTTTTGTTTCTTCCTTAAGGATATGATTTCTCTCTCATCACACTCAATTTGTATCAATGTACAACATGGAAACAAAGTAAAGACTGACAGATTTCTTTCCATGGGGGGGAAGGAAGTAAGATTGGGGGAAAAATTGTAAAATTCAAATAAAATCTTTAATAAAAGCAAAATAAATGAAAAATAAAAGAAAAAAGAAACAAAAAAGATGTACTTCCCCTTCCTTATCCCTTTTAATGAGATCTATTTTTGTTTTTGCTTTGTCTAAGATTAGAACTGCTATCCCTGAATTTTATTTCTGCTGAAGCATAATATATTTTGCTCCAGTCTTTTACCTTTACCATGTATTTCTCTGCTTCAAATGTGTTTTTTGTAAACAATGTATTGTAGGTTTCTGGTTTTTAATCTATTCTGCTTTCTGCTTCCATTTTATGGGAGAGTTCATCCCATTCACATTTAAAATTAAGATTACTTATAATTATTTCTGTCCATGCTATCTTTCCCCATTTATACTTTCCTCTTTCCTTTCCTCTTATTCCTCCTCACCAGTATTATGCTCCCTTTCCCTTTTTCTTTTAATTTTTAACTTTATTTTTACTTTTATCTTTGCCTTTTCTTTTATTAATTCTTTCTTCTTCTTTCTTTCCCTTTCCTCCCCCTACTTTCTGGTGCTTGGATTTTTAAACTCATTTGAGAATGTATGTTATTCCCTCTCTGGGCCAAATCTATTAAGAGTAATATTTTTTCAGTGTTCACATCCTTCTTTCTTTCCCTCTTTGTGCCTCTTCACCTGGTGCTATTTATCCACTAATGTCTAGCCTTCTCCTAGTATAGTCCTTATCTTTTATGTCTTTTTTATTTTAACCCTGTCTTATACCTACATCCCCTTTGTCAAAATCTATCTGTTATGATAGAAGTATCATTCTCAAAGATTGATTGATTGTTTGATTGATAAGCAACATAGCTTCATAGTAGCTAAGTACCCTCCCCTCTTCTGTCTAATTAGGAATATGCTTCTCAAAAGTCATAAATCACATCAAATTATATTTGTTTTATACCACCTCCTCTTTTCAAGTACCTTCCAAGGACACACAATCCTCATGAGCAAAAGCATCATGCAAAGCAAAATCATTTCATGAACTGTTTGTATTTTCCTCCTGGGGTCCCTCCCCCACCCCCATCCCTACCCCACGACCAATCACACTTCCTCCAATTGTAGCCAAAGCATCAAGCAAAGCGAAATCACTTCATGTTTTCAAGCCCAATGCTCTCTCCCTTAGTCTCTATAGAACTTCAGCCATAAGCCTACAACTCTACCTAAACAAAGAATTGAATACACTCTCTCCTTTGACCCCTTCAGAACACCAACCATGGTACTATAATCCTTGTTAACTAAAGTAAAAATTTAGGCAAGATCACTTTACCCTCTGCTACTGTTGTACTACAAAATCTCCTTAATTAATATCTAATAAGGCATGGGAGACACTGGCACAGTACCATCCAGTATGGCATGCCTCATCAGAAGGAGAGCTGTACTCTATAAGCAAGATAAAATTGAACCAACTGAAAAGAAATGGGAGATACATAAGTTTAGAGCAAATACTCTAGGCATTCACATAGATGATTTGTGCCCAATGTGTGGTAGATCATTACAAGTTCATATTGGTCTGATCAGCCATAGTCAGACACACTGAAATTTGTCTCAAATTTAGTGATGTCATTTTGGTCTTCTTCAATAAGGAAGGACAAAAACCAACCATACCCATAACCTCTAAATTCAATCCCTTTAACTCTATTCCAACCTTTAACGATCCCAAGATAAATTCAATTCTCAAGAGTCATTAGTTTCTATTTATTCAATTCTAATTTTTAGAGTTTTATTTTCTTCAGTTAGTTTTTCTATCTCTTTTTCCAGTTGGTTAATTTTGCTTTTAAATGAATTCATTTCTTTTACCAGTTGGACAGTTTTATTTTTACTTTTAAAGAAGCTGATTTCTTTGGTCAGTTTTTCAAAATTCTCTTGCATGGTTCTCATTTCTTTATTCCCTTGCTATCTTCCCTTTTAAGGATGTATATAGTTTAATATTCTTGCCTAGCATTTGTTGTTTTTTCCCCCTTTCTGTTTACCTTTTTAAAGCATCTCTTGAGTCTTGTATTTGAAGATTAAATTTTTCTGTCCAATTCCATCGTTTTTCTCAGAAAATTTTTGGAGATCCTCTATTTCATTGAAAATCTATCATTTCCCTTGACAGAATTATCTTGAATTTTTCAGTATTTAATTTTTGGTTGTAATTCAAGGTCCTCTGCCATCTGAAATATTATATTCCAAGTCCTCTGATCCTTTAATGTTGAAGCTGATGAGTCCTATGAAATTCTGTTTGTGCTTACTTTGTATTTAAATTGATTCTTTTTTGATTGCTTGCAGTATTTTCTCCTTTAGTTGAGAATTCTGTAATTTAGCTATGACAGTCCTTGGAGCTTTTATTCTGAGGTCACTTTCTGGCTATGTTCTGTATTCTTTAAAGGACTATTTTGGCTTCTAGATCTAGTCTATTAGGACAGTTTTCCATGATAATTTTCTAAAAGACATTTTCCAGGCTCCTTTTTTGATCTAGGCTTTCAGGAAGACCAATAGTTCATAGATTTATCTCTTCTGAATCTGTTTTCAATGTCGTTTATTTTTCTTAGAAGGTGCTTTACAATTTCTTCAACCTTTTTTAGCATTTGATTTTGTTGTATGGAGTCTTGGTGTCTCTTAAAGTCATTTGTTCAATTTTAATTTTTACGGTTTTTTCTTCAGTTAGTTTTTATGTCTCCTTTTCCATTTGGTTAATTTTACTTTTAAAATGAATTCTTTTCTTTTTCTGGTTGGCTTATTTTATTTTTTGATGAGCTAATATCACATGTCAACTGCTTGAAGGAACTGCACATCTTTAGCCTCGACAAGGTTAAGAGGACATGATATAGTACTTCAAATATAAAATAAAGAATTGGACTTTTAATGCAAGCAGACATCTACTTGAGTACATGAGGAAGGGATTAAACTTTTCAGAAATAATAACTGATTACAATATTTTATTTAAAGCACACCACAGCTATACAATCTCCCTGAATATTTGAATATAGTTACTTGATTTACTAATTTGCATTGTTAGAATCTAGAACACATGAAACAGTGGATAAAAGGAAATCTAATTTTACCCCTTTTATAAGACTCCAATTCTGAGATAACACTATTAAAAAAAACCCACAAAAACTGGAAACCCTTGTGAAGACTATTTAATTTGTTTAATGATGGCAAGCTAAAAATAATTTTACTCAATAATATTTTCTGATTCAAAATTTCTGCTAAAACTTTTGAAGGGAGCCTTGTCTCCCATCCAATGGTCTAGTTTAATGTAGGAAAAAGCATCATCCATAACTAAATTTAAACATACTTGATAAAGTAAAAGGTAATCAAAGTTAGGAGGATATGTTAATGTTTTATTGTTGCTGTTATTTTATAAGAAATCTGTACATAACTTCAAGTTTAAAGTAGATTTTATTATTACATTGCTTTTTTTATAGCACTGATGTCTTTGACTGAACAACAAATTCAATTCTAAATGTCATATTGTACCAAAATACTTATTTGGATGGTATTTACTTCAAAGTTTCAATATAGCTTCAGCTTTAGAAATAGCTAAATATACAAAATTTGTCATTTACAGCATGACAATAACAGTGGTCTTAGTATTACAGTCCTAATGATATTGTCACTTGTGTTTCCTTTTTTACAAAATGGTAGGAAATCTATCATTCTAACATCCTATTAAGCCCCATAATTCCTTTTGAATAGCTTTGAAATTTGTATAAATTAGATGTTTAATAAATTCCTTTTAAAGTTATTATTGTAATCATATGTAGAACTAGTGATGAAGAATAATGACCTCAAGACAGAGAAGTGATTGCACTGAATATGAAGAAAAGACTTTTTTTTGGATATTATTAACAATGTGATGATTTATTTAACTTGACTATCAATATTTATTTCAAAGTGTTAGGTCTTTAAGATTTTTTTCTAGGATTTGTAGAGTTTAAGTGCAAACCAAAATTTACTATCTTCAATTTTTCGAAGTTGTCATATATATTTTTTCTCCATTTCTATTTGATTCTTCTCTCACAACATATCTAACATGGATCTGATGATGATGTTTATCCTTCGTACTTGAAGGTGATGCCATGACAAGTACATAAGAGGTGGTGGTAGTGTACTTACTAAGTCACCAACCTCACTTTCTCCTCCAGAGTCATCTAAGTCTAGTGGTCAGATATGAATCAGGGACATCTGGAGATAGTCCTGGATGTGAGGCAATCAGTTAGATGATTTGTCCAGCAGTTAGTATCAAATATCTGAAGCCACATTTGAACTCCTGTCCTCCTGACTCCAAGATCAATGCTCTATCCACTTAAACACCCAGCTGCCCTCACATGGATCTTTGCTTAGTATGTTCATACATGCATGGCCTATGTTGATGCTTTCTGACAGAAGAACAGGCAAGGAAAGGGAGGGAGGGAGAAAAATGTAAAACTCAACAATTTGCAAAAAAAAAAAGATTAGTAAAAGTGTAAAAGATATAAAAATGAATTTTCATTTTTTTTTAACAAAGAGGCTTACCTAACTGGATGAATTGTGGCTCACTTTTCACACCAGATCCTGCTCCTGTACTGGCTGCTACTTCCACACTGTATCGAACACCAGGAACAAGAGATGGAATGATTACAGAAAAGGTAGAACCATCTACTGTCTTGTTTATGTGGTATCTACTTTCATTGCCCAGGCACCAAATCTGTAGGAATATAATAAGTGTCAAGTTAGTAAAATTTCTCACTCTGTGCATATATCATCAAGATAATGAATTCTCAAAGAGAAAGGCTCATGAAAAGCCAGATTTTTTTTTTTGTTCCAAAGAAAGCCATTACTAAAAATTAAGTCTTATAATTCCAAATCTTACTTTTTCTTAATCTTTTACAACTGGACATGGGTGATAACAGTTCTTATTTTTACTTTAAAAGACCCAAAATGAGTCAAATTATCAATCCTTTATTAAGTACCTATTATGTACCAGACACTGCACTGAGCATTGCTAAGCATAAGACCAGAAAGAATTTTATTTTTAAGACAGTGGTCTCCTGAGAAGTAAATAAAAACCAACCTCTTTTTGCAAATATTTCTTCAGAGACCTAGTTTCGAAGATGAAATTCATCCAACTTAATTTTTTAAAAAAATTATTAGCTGCCTAGATGCAATGCAATAGGCACTGGGAAATCAATTTATTAACAGAAGAGTCTAATTCATGTGGCTTGCTTTAAGATGCTTATCGATTGCATAAGCATCATGAATTGTAGCTTCACAACTGGGAGCATTACCTAGCACTTACTAGCTCCATAATCACTGCCAAGTCATTTCTCCTCTCCTTGTGTGTCAATTTCTTAAATGCAAAATGAACAGGGTAGAATATAAAACCTCTAAGATAACCTCCCAGCTCTAAATAACACATAATATTTAAATATATTTATACATATACACATATGTGTTTACACACAAGGTTGTTTGTAGTGTTAGAAGGTGGACTAGAAGTTATGTTTGCATATGCATACATGTATACATGTACAGATATATAAACACATGCATATGTGAAATAAACATCCATTATATGAATATCTCTAAATGCATCTATACATGTATTTGTGCATATGAATATGTTGTAACCTAGGATTATTAGTGGTGGTGGTGGTACTGATGGTGATAGTTGTGGTAATAGTTCTGGCACTAGTTTTCCAAGATCATTATGAAATGCTATTATTTTTAATAAAAATAATAATACTAGTGTATGCTTTCAATCCCCTCCACTTTTTGTAAACAACATCTGTGATTTCATCTTCATGAACAGTCTTTTTCAACCCTTACTCGTGAGTTTCATGCCAGTTTTCTGGTGAATGGAACCTGTCATCAAGGCAGATGATGGGCAAATGCTGCTACTTCACATCGCTTCCAAGTCATTCAACCTTGCTAGGACCTTCCATAGCCTGTGCTCTTCAGGCATAGTATTCAAGAACATTGCCAAAGTCATGATGAATGATTTGAACAGTACTTTATTAGAAAATGACACTTTTACATACACTAAATTTAAATATGCCAGTTAAAGTTAAGGATCTGAAATAAGTATGCTTAATAATATTGATATAAATTTCAATGAAAAAAAGTTTCAAATTTAGTGACCAAGAAAAAGTAATCAGGGCGGCTATGTGGCACAGTGGATAGAGCACCAGCCCTGGATTCAGGAGTACCTGAGTTCAAATCTGGCCTCAGACACTTAATAATAATTACATAGCTGTGTGGCCTTGGGCAAGCCACTTAACCTCACTGACTTGCAAAAAAAAAAAAAAAAGAAATAAAAAGTAATCATTCTGAGACCTTTATTCAGCCACTGCTAAATCCAAATTCATTAACACCAAGAAAATGTTACCACTACTGGACTTGAAATTATATGGGGGCATAACTTTAGCTATCAATAATGGAAAAGAAATATGTTTGGCTTGAAAAAAGTCCATATTTACAGCTGAATTTTTTTTTTGCAAATAAAGTTCAGTTTTAACATTTGAATTGAGAAATTACACAGGGTAAGTTTCAGAAAATTATTGAGGTTTGGACTTCAATAATTAAATAGTATTTAGGGTTAATTCTTTCTTATTTTTGAAGATTGCTAAAGGGTGCTGGCATATTCTTTAATGAGACCATGACTTAGATCCAAGGAGAAAAAAATGATACATAGAAAATTATCATATGAATAACTTCATATTGCCTCTAACAGAATCTGAAGTGGCAAAAAAACAAGTTTTCTGGCACATGTCTGTATGTATAGCTTAATATTTGCTGTCTAAACTAAGTGAATGAACTAGAATACATCATTAGTTGTATAATTTCTTTCAAATGATTATTTCATCTTTAAAATTAAAATTTTCTTAATGTACTTTGAATATACATTATATACACAGCTCTTTATTTTAAGATATGACTGATTTTAAAATAAAAGCCTCTTTGTGAAGTTTCCATTTATGCTCACAGCTGAAAATAAAGCATATACTGATTTTGTACCAATCAAAATCTAAAAGACTTGTGGAAAGATAATAAATTTCTATTTTATATAACAGTTTTATCTAAGAAATTTGATTCCTTCTTTTTTTGACAATGCAGACTTTCCTTTTCAAAAAACTGTTTTCTTTGGGGGACTTGGGAAAGAACCTGTGATTTTTAATAAACTAACATTTAATAAGTTTATGGTATAATCTCCATAAAGAATTACTGGGGAAATATGAAACTTCATTTTGACATGTGTTTTCTCTACCAGCAGATGGAGCCAAGGATCCACAGTTTAATCAGTTTTTCTGCCTCTTGCGGTGACTAAAGTTGTATTTTTTACCTTATACTCTTGGACCATTCCATTTTGGGTATCTTCTGGGGGTGGTTGCCATGAGACTAGAATTGCAGTTCCATTTCCATCATTCTTTGATATTGTGACACTCTGGGGTGGAGCACTTGGTGCTGTTTAAAAATTAAAAAAAAAATTATATGTATGTTTGTGGTGTGTGTATGTGTGTGTGTGCACGTGCACACACACACAGACACACACACAGAGCAGTGTTTTAGGGACATTTAAAAGTCAAATCCCCAATCATTGAAATACATTTAATCTGCAAGCATATAAGAATCATCTCATGTGTCATTAGCCTTTAATATGTCACTTATGTCTTGACATCACCCAAATTGTTTAAACCTTGTCAATCTTTAAAGGAGGTTAAAATGAAAATTATAGAATCTTATTTCCTTTTCCATGAACATTTTAGTTTTCCCTAACCAAATAAAATTATTCCCCCAAAGAAATTAGGACAAATTCAAATGCCCCTTTTATTTTTCCAGGAAGAGGTACAAATATTTCAGATTACATGACAGACCAGAAATCTAATGTCTCAGTGACCTATAATCCAAATCAAGTCTCTTACTAATAACTAGGCAAAAGGATAAATATAATTTTGAAGCACAAAGAAAATATTTTATATTTTAAAACATTTCTATGCTAAAAATCTTTTCCCCTTTCACTATCTCAATAATGTCAATGTTAGACCATGAAATTTTTACTTGGAAAGCAAAATTTTACATTTTCTTCTTTCATATTTTTAGGTATGCCTTATGTTGTACATTTTAAATGAAAGGAGCTATCTAAGTTATTAAAATTTTATTTTATTATACTCCTTAAGTCACTGATACTTCCTATATGAAGTGACACCTAAGCATTATTTGAAAGCTTTAAGTTATATTCAAATTTCATAATATCATTTATAGGAGAGAAAAAAATGATATATTAACAATTTTTAAAAATTTAATGTCTTTAATTAGGAAAGTTTATAATAAAGTAAAAATAAAGGTATTAAAACTTATAGTCAAATAATTCTTATATGAGTTTCACTCAAAAAAGAACAGATGAAAAGAACTTAGCTATTTCTTTTTTAAAAATAAATGCAAACTAAAATGATGTGAATAACATCTGGATATGCTGTCCTCAAACATCCTTCCCAAATGACATTATATAATGTCTACATATTTATTATGTGTGTTCGCATTTGCAAACTTGACTAACTTAGGGGCAGTGGGGTGGGACAGTGAATAGAGCACTGGGACCTGGAGTCAGGAGGACCTGAGTTCCAATCCGGCCACAAACACTTAATAATTACCAACTGTGTGACCTTTGGCAAGTCACTTGATCCCTTTGCTTTGCAAAAACTAAAAAACAAAAGCAAAAAAAAACCACAACACAATTTCACTAACTTCATTCACCCCCATGAAATTTTATTTTTCTCTGAGACATTTAAACATTGCCAATACAAAGCAATTTAATTAAATAAAACTGTTCAATGGCATGCTCAACATAAAAAATTACTTTTCTTCAATTTCAAATAAAATAACAATAACTAATAAATATACCATAATAAACAAATAAACAAACAAAAAACAATTTATACTTGCCTTCTTCCAGGGTTTTTGCAAATTTAATTTCACTATCTGCTCCTTGAAATTCATTAAAGAAAGGCCGAGCCTTAATTTCATAGTTTACTCCCTTCTTGAGTTCTGGGATAACAATGCTATTTTTTGTTGGAGTTCTTACTTCAAAAACTAGCCATTCAGAGTCTCCATGGTTAGCATCAGAAGGCCTATAAAGAATTTTATATCCTTGAATATACTGAGATTGCTGGTCCACCTATAAAAATAGTAAAAATGGAAATTAGTATTAGTGAAATATATAGCATCAAGCTTTCATGTTGCAAAAAAAGTTTGAAAATCAGAAATCAACCAAATTGCTATATTCCGATAAAGAATATTTATAAAATTGAAATTAAATTCTATTTGGATTTTGTTTAAAACTTGGAAAAGGATGAGGACTAGACCATTATTTTAGACCTGAGATATTATCCTCCTTTCTTCAGTGAGTTCAGTGCCTTCAATGAGTTCATAGCTTTTTGTTTCTCCCTATTAACCTGACTCACTAATTTCTTAACCTATTCAATTCTGTATACTTACTCCTCTACTCTCCCAATACAAAGGGTCATACCTTTGATCTTTCACCCCTAAGATTTCACATCCACATTCATGAACTTCACACTTACTTTATCTGATTATAATCTACTATGATTTCATCTTTTCCTGTCTTATGAAACCAAGTCTGAGTTCCTCATCTTCAATGTGATCTCCAATCTCTTCTTCAACCTTCAGTTCTTTAACCAGCTATATTCTTTTTCTTAGATTCACACTTTCAACACTATGATGAATTAGGTCCTTTATTCCAAAGGTGAGGAAGCTTTTTTTCTGCCAAGGGAAAAACTTAGCCTGCTATATTTGGTCAATCATTTAATTAATTAATTCATTAATCCCTAAAACACTCCTAGATTTACTGAATTTTGAGTTCTGCCTAAGGTAGCCTTGGCAGTGCCAGATCAAATGATTTCATGTGCCTTAGGTAGTAATCTGTGCCTGATGTTATCTACTCCCGAACTATTCTCTACACTTGAATCCCTTACCCTCTCATCCTATCACTATTCAAGATTTGCCAAATTGCAATTTGCCAAATTTTGTCATCATTGCTGCTATTCATATGCTGCTGAATGCAGTTAAGAGAATAAAAAAGAAATCATGCTGACTAAATCCACTACAAATTTGCTAAATAATTTCAACCAGTCCTTCACTGCAGCAAAGCAGTTCTTTTACATATTACTAACTGATCTGCTATTTCAAACTTAAATTATTTCTTAAATTATTAGTGAAAAATTATGGTCATTAACCAGGAATCCACCACCCTTCACCCTCACTCTTCTTACTTTCTCATCTCACATCACTCAGACATCTTCTCCCACTATTTCCCACTTTACTTATATCATAGTGTCTCAGGGAAATCAATCAGCATGTACCCATGACCCCATCTATTTCTATTGTCTCCAATTAAGTGACTCATTTATTATCCCTACTCTTTCTCTAGTCTTCAAACTTTTCCTATTTGTTTTTAGATCCTTCTGTTGTCCAAAAACTCACCCATCTCCCAAATCCTAAAACTATAACCTAAAAAAATCTCACTTGATCTACACATTCCTGACAGCTATTATCCTCTATTTCCCTATCTCAGATAACCTCTTTGAAAAGTTTTATATATGTATTAGTTGCCTCCGTTCCTTCTTCTCTCCTTGCTTCTACATACTGTGTAATTTTAATTCAAACTACTCTTCCAAGATCTTTTCTCAATTTTCCTCGTCGTTCTTGACTTCTCTGCAGCTTTAATGAAACATAACTCTTATTTTGAATATTCTCTTATGATTCTGCTCATTCTGATTCTCAGTTTACATCTCTGACTTTTCTCTTATCACTCATTTTCCTAGGGTCTTCATCTAGGTTATGCTAACTAAACATTGATGTCCCCCTCAAAACCCTGTCCAAAGGTCTCTTCTCTTCACTGATGATCTCTTTAATCCTAAGGGGTTCAATTATCATTTTTATTCAGATGATTTCAAAATATATATATATATATATATATCCAGCTCTAATTTCTCAATTAAACTGCAATTTCACATCATGAGCTTCTTTTATAGATAATTTCAAATTGAAAGCTATGTTTCAAAAGAATTCATTATCTTTTTGCCTTCAAACCCTCTCCCTATTTGAACTTCCTAATCTGAGGGTTCCAGCATCTTCCCAAATGACCAGCTTCACATAACATTCATCCCACACATCTCATCTTTTATCCAATCTTGTCATTTCTATCCTTACAACATCTCTGGTTTATGTCTCCTTTCTCCATAATCTCCACCTTAAGCAGTTACCAAATTAAACCCTCAATTCAATAAACAGCAAGGAATCCCTGTTATCTCTTAAGATCAAATATAAAATGTTCTTTGGCATTTAAAACCACTTAAAAATCTAGAACTTGGTTTCCTTTAGAGAATTGTTAAATTTTATTTCCCTCCATAAACTCTAACTAGTCTACTTATTGTTCCTCATATAAAAACTCCATCCCTCATTCCATGTCTTTCCAACACTGATTGTTCCCATCCCTAAAATGATGATCTTCTAAATTTACATCCTGATTTGGGATCAATCCCATTTTCTACCAGAAGCTGTCCTTACCCTCTTCCAATGTTAGTATCCTTCATTTGAGATTATCTGTCTTTTACACTTACATATTCTTATATACAAATTTCTTAGAACATCATCTCCCTCATGAGAGGGGCTCTTTTTGTTTGTTGGGTTTTTTGTTTTGCTTTGTTTTATCCCCATTGTTTAGCAAAATAACTGGCACATAATGCCTTTTAATTGAAGGATGAGTCCTTTAACTGATAAAGTGTATTCACAACTAAGGAAACTCCTTCAACCAATGCAGGCCAATATTTTCTTGTAATATAAGAGTTTTAAGAGATAGACAGTTAGGACAGTGGTAAAGAATTGATAAGTGAGGGGTTGAACAAGTTGCTATAAGTGATAACTAGTACTATGATGGAGATGGTTTCAGAAAAAAAAAATGAGGAAAATTACATGAACTGATGCAAAGTGAAGTAAGCAGAACCATTTGAATAATGTATACAGTAATAGCAATATTTTAAAGATGATCAAATGCGAATGATTCAGTTACTATGATTAATAGAGTGATCAAGAATAATTCCAAAGGAATCACATAATGAAAGATGCTATCCACTTTCAGAGAAAGAACTGCTAACTCTAATTGCTGACTGAAGCAAAATTTTTTCACTTTTATTTATTGTTTTTTTTTTTTGCAACATGGAGATATTCTGCTTGCCTTCACATGCTTAAGGCATAGCATAATATTTGCTTTTTTATGGGAGGAGCTGAGTGAGGAAGAGAATTTGGGAAATTTTAAAAAATCAATGAAAAGAAAAAGATGGGAAAACAAACTTATATAACTTTACTATCTATTTAAAAGTAACTTAAAATTTGTAAAAATACCTAGTGAGGGAAGAAAAATGATAGCTTTATCATCATCATCATCATATTTAAAAGGAACAGCAAGTTGTATATGATATTTGTAGTTTCATGTGCAATCATCTTTTTTCCTCTATTCTGTTAGGTTATAAACATACTTGCTTTATTTTTTTAAGTTTAAAATATAAAAAACAAAAATTTAAAAGAAAAATTGAATATTAAAAAAATAGACAAATTTTAAAAAATTTGAAGGAAGAAGGTAAATGATATGCCCAGAATCAAACAACTAGTATATGTCATGGGACCACCTTGAATCCAGGATTTTTCACACTGGAACAGAAGGAAAATTATTTTAAATTACTATTGTACCCCTCAAAATTATTAATTAATCCAGGTAAAGACATTTTCTTTTTAAAACAATGATATAAAACAATGACAGAATTGGAGAAATGAGAGGTATAAGTTAAACTATTATTTTTTGAGTTGAAAATAAAGCCAAAACCTTTTTCAAGATTTTATAAATATATATGTAATAACAATCCTTTTATTTGGTATCTTCAGGATTAATCTTCTAGGTACTTTTATTAATAAGACCTACTATTGCAACATACTTTGATACAATCAACAAATTTCTAATCCCTTTAGTTACCATGTATCATCCTATGGACTAGGTAGTACAGTAAATAGAGTACTAGGTTTGGAATCAGAAAGACTCATCATCTTCAAGAGTTCACATCTGGCCTCACAAACTTAATAATAATTGGGTGACTCTGGGAAAACTACTTTGAACCCTGCTTTCCTTAGTTCTTCATCAGTAAAATGATCTGAAGAAGGAAATGGTAAACCATTCTGCTAAGAAAACTCCCAAATTAGGTCATAAATAGATGGACAAAACTGGAACAACAACATCAATAATCATCATATGAGACTAAATAAACCAAGTTATTATTAGTAATAGAATCAATTTTTAACAAGCTTTTTCAAGCATGAGTATTTTATCACATTATCTCATAACGAATCTATCTACTTTATACTTCAAATAAGGCTCAAGAAATCAAAAAGAAAAAAAAAAGTAATTACCGTCCAATGAACTTCAATTGAAGAAGAAGAAAGGATGGTAGGATTATGAAGGTGCAGAACAACATTTCCCAATTCTCTCTGGACCTGCTTATGATCCACACCTTGACTTGTTGGTGGAATATCTGTAAACAAGTCCACAACGCTGCCTTAATACTTACAATATAATATTAACTTGGAAAAAATCTAAAACCAATCAATTTAATCCCAGCAACTTCTAAATTTCCAAAATTACTGTACCCACATTTTATGTGGCACCAGTCTGTGAAATATATGTAAGAGTCAAACAGAAATAAGGTTGAGAATATGGTGGGAACATGGGAAGAGAAAAAACAAAGAACAAAGATACAATTGTAAATAGAAGCAATAAACTCCTCCCATAATGTGACTCTTGATCTAGTCTATAAGTATTTATTAAAAAAACCTCACTATACCAACAAGGAAATGCACATGAAATGGCAATAGCATCAGATATTAGAATAATAACAAGGCATGTGCATTACTTGATTAAAAGACTAAACAAAGGAATGAATATGTAGTAAAAGCAGAAGTTAAAGAGGTAGTCACATCACAAGTCTTAAAAAAAAGTCCTCTTTTTTCTAAGGTACATTCATAACTTCTACCTCACAAAAGAATAGCAAAGGAAGGATAAACAGAAGACTCAATGAGTGAAAATTAAAAAAAGAAAGTCTGTTCTATTGCAGATCTTACTCCAATTTTTAATTTTATTACAGAAAAAAATAGGTTCAACAAAAATCTCCTAACCTAAAAAAATCAAAAAGTACAATAATAAGTATTTTGTTGCTATCATTTTTTTCTTCATACTTTTTTTTGGCCACAATTCAGATCATTAGTGAAGTCTTACTTTGAATTCACTTTATAAACTCAATGTAGAATTTCACATAGTGGGTTTTTACTTTTTTTCCTTTTAGAAAGGGGGAAAGGTAAATAGTTTTAAGTAATATTTTTCTTAGTCAAAGGAAAAACAATTTGATAAATATTTACATTTCCAAAATATAATCTTTACATGAAAAAAGATTTTTAAAATGTCTGAAATTTTTAAATGCTTAAATAATGCTTAAAAATGTTTAAATACTTTTAAAACATTTTTAAAATCAGTATATATTAATAATTTTCTCATTTATTTTTCATAAAAGCACTCTTAGATAGCTAAAATACATATCAGTATATGGGTAAACAGAAGCTCAGAAGTTAAGCTATTTGTCCAAGGTCACTGAGATAGTAATGACTGGACCAAACCTGAATCTAAGTCTTATGGTATAACATATTAGTTACAAAACAGGAAGGATTCTTAATGTCAGTATGAAAAGCATTTCAGTGAGAGAAAAATATGATAATTATCCATTTCTTAACTATCATGTTCATTAGAGATTTTACAATTCTGGGTAGATTCTATTTCATTCATTATATTCTACAGATTAAAATAAAGATTCTAGTTTTGTAAACAGTCACATAATTTCCAAGAACTAAAAATTAGTGGAAAAAAAGAGTGAACATTAAGTATGAGAGGGGTAAATCAGTAAATAGGTTTAAGATAGGCAAAAAAAAAATACAAGGGACGGAGCCAAGATGGCAATGTGCAGGTAGGGATTCTCAGAAGCTCTTTGCCAGAAAAACTCCAAATGCTGCAATATCATGACTCTAACCAAATTTGATAGTGGCAGAACCCACGGAAAAACCAAATGAAATAATTTTCCGACTCAAGACAACTTAGAAGATCCACAGGAAAGGTCTATTCCACTGGGACCAAGGATGGAAAGAGCCGCAGCACTTTCTGGGACGCAACCATACCATGCTGGAGCAAACTAGTTCCAGCCTTCCAGGAACAGTCTGTAGAGCACCTCAGTCCATTGCAGAGGGAGCAGTTTCTAGACCTCTCTGTCCAGGGATCACCAAGGACAACTTGGAAGGTCAGCAGGAAAGCCACACCAGAGTGAGCATGGAGCCCAGGTCAGAGTGGTGCCTTAGTGCAGCCCCTGCCTGGGAACCTGGGGAGCCATCCAGCAGCTGCTTCCAGAGCACCCAGCCCACAGATAGTAAGGGGGTTAGGAGAGACTGCAGCGGTCTCTCTGGTATCCCTTAGGGCAGGACTCTACTGCTTAGCCCATACCCAGATCTAGATCTTAATCAGGGCCCCATACTTTCATAAAGGAACCCAGACCCTCCTCACAGTCCCAGGGAAGAGGGGAGTGCTTGTCATCCACAGACCAGACCACATGCCAGGAGAGCAGAGTCTCTTACAAGACCTCTCATAAGACCTTGGAGGAATTAAGGTTGCTGGGGCGGGGGATGTCCTAAAAGTCCCCAAAGCTTTGGAAGTACAGTAAATCAGGTCACAGGCTGGGGAATGAGTAAACAATAGAAGAAAAGAATCTGTACATAGAAAATTACTTTGGTCCCACAGAGAATCAAAATATACACTCAGAAGGTGACAAAGTGAAGGCTTTTGTATCCAAAGCCTCTAAGAAATATAGAAATTAGTCTTAGGCTATGGAAAAGACAAAAAAAAATGTTGAAAAACAAGTAAGGGAGGTAGAGGAAAATTAGGAAAGAGAAATGAGAGTTATGCAGGAAAATCATGAAAACCAAGCAGCTTGGTGAAGAAGATAACAAAAATTCTGAAGAAAACAACATCTTAAAAATCAGTTTAGGTCAAATGGAAAACAAGCAGTTTGGGGAGGGGGGTGGGGTCAATATAGTTGCAAGAGAAGAGTCTCTCCTGGGTGCTCACTCCAAAATATTTCAAAAATCTTAAAATTATGTCTCTAACTAAATTTTTGAGATAGAACCCACAGAAAGATCCAGTGAGGCAATTTTCCAGGCAAAGATAATCTGGAAAATAGAGGGAAAACTCCATTCTACAGGGTTAGAGGGGCATCCCACTAGAGTGAAGAAATTTTCTCCTCTGGGGAACATCCCCAGAGTGCCTCGGAGCCACAGCTCTTGACAGCAGAAGCAGTTTCCTGACCTGCACGCTGGGGAGTACTGGACACAATTTGGAGGATCAGTGGGGACATCTCTACCAGAGCTAGCCAGAAGCCCAGGCCCTCAGAGCAGTTGCAGCAGTCAGGAGTCAGCACAGTCTTGGCAGTCACCCAAATTCAGGAAATGGAAGCAAGAGTCAGCAAGCAGGAGCCTCCAGACAACTATGCCCTGAGTGCTCAGCCAACAGAAGGTAGGGGAATGGAGGGAGACTTCCGAAGTCTGTCCACTGTGCCTGGAACAGGATTCTAGGGCTCTGACCACATTAAGATCCCGGTTGCAATCTAGGCCTCCCCTCATAGAATAGGGACCCCCCCCCCCTCCCCAGGGCCTATGGAAGAAGGCTATGCTTGTAGTCATTCACAGACTAGGAGAGCAATCAGAGCCTCACACACTGAGGTCTTTGGGGGGGGGGGTGTCCCAATAATACTCAAAAGCTCAGGAAATAGCCCCAAACCAGGCACAGGTTGGGGAAATGAGTAAACAGAGAGAAAAAAGAGAAACTGGAAGATTGACAAATATGTTGTATATGATCCCAAGGAAGACCAAAATACTCAATCTGAAGATGAGGAAATACATGCTTCTGCATCTAAAGACTACAAGAAATATGGCTCAGGTGATGACAGAGCTCAAAAAAAATTTTGGAAATCAAGTAAGGGAGAGAGAAGAAAAATTGGGAAAAGAAATGAAAGAAATGCAGGAAAAACATGAAAACGACATCAGCAGTTTAGTCAAGGAGATCTAAAAAAAATCCTGAAGAAAATAACCGGTTAAAAACCAGCTTAAGTCAAATGGATAAAACAGTTCAAAATGTTATTAAAAAGCAGAATTGGCCAGATGGAAAAGGAGATAAGAAAGCTCTCCTGAGGAAAACAAATCCTTCAGATATAGAATGAAGTTAATGGAGTTCCAATAGCTAAAAGGAAAATGTACTGGGAGTAAGAGAAAGGAGAGGTGGAATAGGCTAAGATACTTCATATAAAAGACATGTTTTTACAATGAGCTTTTGCAATGATACAGAAGGGGGAGGAGAGGAGGAATGAAGGAACCTTCAATCTCATGAGAAATGGCTCAGAGATGAAATAACATATACACTTAATAGGGTATAGACATCTGGAGTAAGGAGGGGAGAATGGGGATGGGGGAAGAGGGGGAATGTGGGTGATGGAGGAGAGGGTAGATCATAGCGGAGAATAGTCAGATAAAACTCATTGTCTTTTTTACAAGGTGCTGGGATTAGTTGGACTGTCTGGGACCACGGGTCCAAGTGCTTCCTGGGTCTCTGGGTGGTATGTGGACTTGGGGGCCTCTTGGCCCCAGGCCTGGTACTCTGTCTGCTGCACTACTCAACTTCCCTACAGCACATTTTGGAAAAGGGATGGGGTGAAGGGAGAGAGAGAGAGAGGGAGAATATAATATATGGTAGTAGGGAGGAATGGATGGAAGGAGTTATACTCAGCGGGAGCAACTGTGGAAAAATATGGAGGTAGCTTCTGTGATGGACTTATGATGAAGAATGTGATCCACCCAAAACAGAGCTGATGGTATCAGAGCACAGACTGAAACACATTTTTTTTCTCTTTCTTTTACTTTATTTCTCATGAGGTTCTATATTTTTGTGGGGTAGGGGGTATTATGTTTGCTCTGAAACAAGAATATTTTAGCAATGGATAAAGAACTGTGGAGGTTGAACAGAGACCAAAGACTATTACCTTTAGAATATGATTTCTCTCTCATCACATTCAACTTGGAATAATGTATCCTGTGGAAACAATGTAAAGACTAGGACTGTCTTCTGGGGGGGGGGGGCAAATCAAGATTGGGGGAAAGGTGGTAGAATTCAAAATAATAAATAAAAAAAGAAGAAAAGGGTTCATAGGCTTCATTCTTTTGCCAAAAGAACAAAGATGAGGTTATGAACCACTGCCTTAAAGAATAAATTTCCTGAGGTCCCATCCCACAAAGGTTAACTTTTCCCAAAAATTACCTTTTTATTTTTGAATACATTTTGTGGGGAAAAAAAGCAGGTCAAAAGGTTAAAGAGGAAAAGAATGCCTTAAAAAGCAGAATTGGCCAGATGGAAAAAGAGATGAGAAAGTTGGTTGAAGAAAATAACTCCTGAAAACATAGAATAGAGCAAAGGGAAGCTGATGACTTTGTAAGAAATCAAGAAGCAATAAAACACAATCAAAAGAATGAAAAATTAAAAGAAAATGTGAAATATCTCAGTGGAAAAACAACTGACCTAGAAAACAGATCCAGAAGAGATAATTTAAGAAATATTGGGCTATCTAAAAGTCATGACCAGGAAAAGAGTTAGACTTCATTTTTCTTTTTCTTTTTTTACTTTAATTTGATTGATTTTAGAAATGAGCCTGTGTTACAAGCACAGGTTTACAGTTTCAATATGAAGAGATTGATTTACATTTTTGAGCTAATTAAGTAACTGGAAACACCCACTAATTGATTATTACATGAAAGAGAACACATCAATTTGGAAAACTACACTCTATAAGGTTCTACAGTATTTACAAACTTAAGTACCAATCAAAAAATACTCTTTTGTTGTCTAATAGACTTAGTCAATTAACCTTTGGTTGGATTTTCTATAATTTCTTGAGTTTAGCAACATTCAGCTTTAGCTCTTTCTAGATTTTTTTTAAAATATGAATTTGTTTTTATTTATTCTGATTTTCTACAAATGATTTTTTTATATATTACTAAAATATTCTTAAGAGTAAACAAAATACCCCATCCCCCAAAACTATAGACCCACATGAGCTATAAAGTAAAGGAAAAAAAGTAAAACAATGATAATAATAATAATAATAATAATAATAATAATAATAATAATAATAATAAAAGTGCAGCCAGGTGGCGCAGTGGATGGAGCACCGGCCCTGGAGGCAGGAGCACCACAGTCCAAATGCAGCTACAGATACCAAACAATGACCCAGCTGTGGAATGCCGGGCAAGATACCCCAATAATAGTAGTAGTAGTAGTAGTAGTAGTAGTAGTAGTAGTAGTAGTAGTAGTAGTAGTAGTAGTAGTTGTTGTGGCCAAGTGGTGCAGTGGACAGAACACCAGCCCTGAAGCTAGGAGCACCCAGGTCCAAATCCGGGCTCAGACACCTCAGACACTCAGACACACGCCAGCTGTGTGACCCCAGGCAAACCACTCAGTCCATTTCCTTTGAAACACAATAATAATAGTAATAATAATAATAATAATTTCATAATTATTTTAACAACATTATGATGATGACAATGACGATGATGATGATGATGATGATGTACTTCAGTCTGTGTTCCAACACCACCAACTCTGTCGCGGGTGGATCGCATTCTTTATGATAAGTCCATCCCAAAAGTTACTTCCATATTTTTCCACCGTTGCCATTGCTGATTGCAACTCCCTCCATTTGTACTTCTCCACTACCATGTACTATATTTTCTTTATCCTTTTACTCTGACTCTGCTGTAGGGTAGCTGAGTGGCACAACAGAGAGATCCCCAGCCCTGGGGCCAAGAGGCCCCAAGCTCACATACCACCCCTTAGGACCAGCAACCACCTGACCCTATGGTCCTGGACAGACCATCCAATCTCCGCCCCTTGCAAGAAGTAAAAAGGAAAATGTGTTATATCTGACCACTCTCCCCCACGGTCCAACCTCTCCTCCATCACTCACATCTTCCCCCAATTCCCCCTGTCCCCCTTCTCTCCTTCTTACTCTAGATGTCTATACCCCATTGAACATAAATGCCGTTTCCTCTCTTAGCCACCTCTGATTTGAACAGTTTCCCTCATTCTTCCTTGACTTCCCCCCCTTCCGTATCATTGCAATAGCTCATTGTAATAAAAAAAATCTTATTATATGAAATAGCTTAGCCTATTCCACCTCTCCTTTTTCTTTCTCCCATTACATTTCCCTTTTAGCCATTTTTACACTATATTATATCTTCACATTCAGCTCTGTCGTGCTTCATCTATAAAAGTTCCTTCTACCTGCTCTAATAAATGAGAAGGTTCATATGAGTATTATCAGTATTTACAGGAATACATGTAGTTCATCATCATTAAGTCCCTCATATTTTCCCCTCCTCCTCCACTGTCTATGCTTCACTCGAGTCCTGTTTTTGGAGATCAAACTTTCTGTTCATCTCTGGACATTCCAACATGAACATTTGAAATCCCTCTGGTTCATTGAAATTCCATGTTTTTCCCTTGAACAGGACATTCAGTTTTTCTGGGTAATTGATTCTCAGTTGCATTCCGAGCTTTTTTGCCATACAGCTTATTATATTCCAAGCCCAATAAGCTTTTAATGTAGTTATTGCTAAGTCCTGTGTAATCCTGCCTGCAGCTCCACGATATTTGAATTGTGTCCTTCTGGCTGCTTGTAATATTTTCTCTTTGACTTGGGAGTTCTAAAACTTGGCTATAGTATTCCTGGGGATTGTATTTTTTGGACCTCTTTCTCGGGGAGATCAGTGGATTCTCTCCATTTCTATTTTGCCCTCTGCTTATAGGATATCAGTGCAATTTTCCTGTAGGAATTCTTTGAAAATGAGGTCAAGGTTCTTTTCCTGATGATAACTTTCAGGTATTCCAATAATTTTTAAATTATCTTTCCTGCATCTACTTTCCATATCAGTTGTTTTTTCAATGAGATGTTTCATATTTTCTTCTATTTTTTCATTCTTTTGGTTTTGTAGTACTGTGTCTTAATTTCTCATAAAATCAGCAGCCTCCCTCAATTCCATTCTACATCTGAGGAATTTGCTTTCCTCAGAGCTTTCTTATCACTTTTTCCATCTGGCCAATTCTGCTTTTTTTAAAAGCATTCTTCTCCTCAATAACTTTTTGAACTGTTTTATCCATTTGACCTATGATGGTTTTTAACATGTTATTTTCTTCAGCATTTTTTTTTTTGGATATCCTTGACTAAGTTGCTGCCTTCTTTTTCATGTTTTTCCTGCATCTCTCTCCTTTCTTTTCCCAATTTTTCTTCTATCTCCCTCACTTGATTTTCAGTCTTTTTTTTGAGTTGTCATAGCCTGAGACAACTTTCTGTTTTTCTTGGAGTCTTTAAATGCAGGAGCTTGTACTTCCTCATCTTCAGATTGAGTGTTTTGATCCTTCTTGGGATCATAGACAAAGTATTTCTCAACGGTGTTCCTTTTTTTTCCCTCTGCTTACTCATTTCTCTAGCCTGTGCCTGGTTTTGGGTTGCTTCCTGAGCTGAGTATTATTTGGACACCCCCATACACACCAAGGATCTCCATGTGTGAGGCTCTGTCTTCCCTCCCGGTCTGTGAATGACCACAGGCGCACCCCTCTGCCACGGGGCTGAGGTGGGGGGGCTGCTGTTCTATGGGGGGCCTAGACTGCAATCAGGATCTGAATGTTGGTCAGAGTCCTGTTCCAGGGACAGAAGACAGACCTCAGTAGTCTCCACTCCCCACTCTCTCCACTCCAGGCACTCATGCCTGGGGGCTCCTGCTTCCGGCTCTGCCTGCTTCTGTTTCTTGAATCTGAACTGACAGGGCCATACAGCTCACTGAGTTCCCTGAGGGCTGGGCTTCACACGCTCACTCTGGTAGCCATCCCCTGGATGATCCTCCAAGTTGTGCCCAGTACTCCCTGGGTGTAGTTCAGGAAACTGTCCCCGCTGCCATGAGCCATGGTTCCCAGCATCCTGAGGCTGCCTCCAGGAGGCTAAAGTTCCTTCACTCTGGCCAGCCTCCCCTCTAACCCCATGGAGTGGAGTCTTTCTGCTATTTTCCAGGTTACCTTGGGCTGCCTCACTGGATCCCTCTAAGAGTCCTTATCTGATAAGTTTGGAAATATCAGAGAGAGAGAGAACCTAAGAGATGATCCTCTCCTGTTGCTATCTTGGCTCCACCCAGACTTCATTTTTTTTTTTTTAGTTTTTGTAAGGCAAATGGGGTTAAGTGGCTTGCCCAAGACCACATAGCTAGGTAATTATTTAGACTTCATTTTTCAAGAAAAAATTCCTTCAAAATTGCCCTGTTATCCTAGAAGTAGAGGGTAAAATAGAAATTGAAGGAATCCACTGATCACCTCCTGAAAGAGATCCTAAAATAAAATCTCCCATGAATATTATAGCCAAATTCCAGAACTTTCAAGTCAAATAAAGCAGTCCAACTGAAGCAATTCAATTACCGTGATGCTACAATCAGGATTTAGCAACATCTACAATAAAGGCTTTTAGGGCAAAAGATCTTGGATTACAAACAAGAATCAACTATCCGGCTGATCTGAACACCGTCTTTCAGGGAAATAACAGATTTTCAATGAAATAGGGAATTTCAAACTTTCCTGAACACAAAGTCTGATCTTTAAGTACAAGACTGGTGTATGGGAAGGGAAAATTATGAGGGATTTAATGATGCTGAACTGCTTGTAATATGAACCTTCCCATTTATTAAAGCAGTTAGAAGGAGCATATATAGACAAGGCACAGGAGGGAACCGAATATAAAGTTATATTACAAAGAAGGAGTCATTAGGTGAAAATGAAAATGAATGTACTGGGAGAAAGGGAAAGGAGAGGTAGAATGGGGTAAGATATTTCACGTAAAAGAATCAAGAAAAATCTTTTGCAAAGTGGTGGAAAGGAGGTAAGGTAAGTGGGAATGAGTGAGCCTTCTTTCTCATCAGAAGGAATTCAGAGAGGAAATAACATTCACATTCAATAGTGTATTGAAATCTATCCTAACGTAGAGGAAAAAGGAGAGCAAATGGATAGGAAAAGGGACAGGGGGAGGGAAGTTGGGTGTGAGTGATAGAAAAGTGTGAAGATCATGGAGAGGGTTAAGATACTCTTTTGAAGAGGGACAGGTGAAAGGAGAAAAAAGAATAGACTAGATGAGAGTAGTGAAGACTAGAATGAAGGTAAATATAGTTAAAAATAGGAAAAAATATTGAAGCAATTTCTCTGAGGGACTTATGTTAAAGAATGCAAACCATTCTAGAGGCAGAGGTGATAATAGCTGAATGAAGACTGAAGTACAATTATTTTTCACCATATTTTTCTTGAGGTATATCTATCCTTGTTGAGGGGGGGATTATGTTTACTTTCACAGCAAGATTACTGTAGTAATGTGAAAATAAATAAATAAATCATGACAGAAAATATACAAAAAGACAGTTTAAAGAATACAAAAAGAAAGGATTCCTTAGACAATATTCTTCAGGTATTTGGGCAGATAGAGTGTGAGGGAATATAACCTAAATCAAATTTTTAAAAATTAAATAAAAAATTGTAATTCATATACATTATACCTTATTATGTAGATGTTAAAAATTAAGTATACCTATATTTATATTCCAAGATATGAATACTTTATTACCCATCTTTTCAATAACTATATTACTCAAATACATTTTCCCAATTATTCTGGAATGCATGGGTTTGGGGGGTAGAGTGGGGTTATGAGAAGATATAGCAGCAGAGTTGACTAATTTCTTAGATTTTCCCTGTTATGATACTCAGAACATAAAAAAAAAATTATATCCAAAGTCTTAGAATCAGGAAGATCTAAGGGTAAGGCCTACTTTTTACACAAACTGTCTTATGTGACCCAGTCAAAATCATTTAACCTCACAGTAAGATAAGATGTCAATCTGGATTGTTGAAAGAAGATATTTTTATCAATGAAATTAATTTTTTAGCATGTAAGTAATATTGACATTAATACAGCACTGTAAATTTTGCAAGGAACTTTGTGGCTATTATCTCATTTAGTCCTTATAAAGGCCCAGATATTAATGCAATTGTTATAAATGAAGAAACTGAGTTCAGAGAGGTTAATATTTTGGTTCAATGCCACTGAACTTGGAGCTATCAAAAATAGCAATCAAATTCAGGTCCTGTTCTTTAAACAAGCTTTTAGTTCTCAGCATATGGCATATTTGGTTTGGTGATTACACTGAACACTCTTATAATTTCTTCTCAGAAAAGCTTCAATCTTTTGAGAAATAGTTTCAAAATGCAAGAAAACAGTCTCTACCTTGATTTGATCCTAAGTGAGCACATTGAGTCTAAAATATTATTTCACCTGTAGGAAGAAATGGTATATTTTAAGTTTTAATTTTTAATTTTTAAGCTTAGTGGATACTAGTAAAAATGCAACACAACAGGAAGAATTACAACCAGAATCTTCCAAAACATACAAGGAGAGTATTGATTGGAAAATCCATAAAAACTAAGTTAGTTTTCCAGTCCAATTTGAAGACAGGGCCTAGTCAGGATTATGCTTTGTACAATCTTCTAGCATGGGGATTGAATGCAGGGCTGTCCCCATTGTTATGTGCAATGGTAAGAAGAATTTCCAGACCTATACAGAGAGGCCTAACTTTGTGTAAGGAGTAGGAACAGGTGTCAAATAGCAGTTCTAACAGGTGCTTCAGTGTGGGCTGAGGAGAGGACCTATATCTAGGCAAGTGTAGTCACAAGCTTTATTCTGTGTCCTAAATGAGAAATATATAAAAAGCAACTGAATGGTTCTGACTCCAGGAGCCGAGCAGTGTCACATTCTAACTCTCCTGCCCAGTCTGATGCCTTCAGAGGAAATGGATGCAGGAAACCCAGACTAAAGGAAAGTCTTCTGTTCTGAATCACTGAATCACTCTGAATCAACATAGTTGTCTATTATCTGGAAGATGGCAGCTGAGTCCAGCAACCTGTAAGTCTACCTCACAGCAAGTCAACAAGTGTGTGGTTCAGATCCATATGCAGATACATGCAGAGCTCAGATCAGAAGTCTATCAATCAGTTTTTACCCTAAATAACAAAATTTTAGGAGCAATATTTGATCTCCCATAAAAGTAGCAGTGAGACTCAAGACACAATCCTAGGCTAAATAATCCCTCCGAAGTATAATGAGATGGGTTAATATAAAGTCTGACATAAGTAAATAGGATGTAAGAATGGTTAAAAATAAACATGAATAGGATTCCCCCATAAAGACCTATTAGGGTGATAGTAACGTACAAGACACAAACCCAGAAGAAAATGACTCCAAAACAACCATTTAGAAGCAAAGCCTCAACATAAAGCACAACCTGGCTACAGTTTCAATTTGAATTTCTAAGAGATAAAATGAGAATTTTTTTAAGCTATTAAAGTGATTTTATAAATGGAATGAAAGCCCTAAAGTAAAATATGAAAAGAAATGAGGGTAAGGAGTGGAGCCCAGATGGTGGAGTAAAAGCAGGGACTCGCCAGGCTCTCACCCAAACCTCTCCAAATACCTTTAAGAGATGAGTGAAACAATTTTCCAAACAAAGAAGAAGTGAAATAATTTTCTAGTGCAAGGCAACTTGGAAGATCAGCAGGAAAGGTCTATTGCAGTGGGATGTTAGGAAAGAACAGACTAGCACATGCCCTGCCCACTTAGACCTACCCAGTCATTCAGGAACAGGCAGCGGTACAACTGGATCAGTGGCAACAGTGGCAGTTTCCACACATCTCAGTCCAGAGAAAAACAAGAATAACTTGTAAAATAAGCAGGAAAAGTCTGTCATACCAGAGTGAGAGTGGAGCATGGTCTAGTGCAGGCCTCAGTAGGACAGAGGTGATCCTAGAAGACCAACAACAGAACTTGGGAGCCACTGAATCAATAGCAGCAGCTGATGGTTCTGGAGCTCTTAGTCTATAGATGGTTAAGTGAGTCAAAAAGAGAGAGATAAGAGGCCTTGTTACTGTCACTGAAGCAGGACTGTTATTTTGCAGATCTGGATTACACCCCTGGGTTGCAAGCAGAGGAAGAAGAAACACAACAAAGCCTGCTGCCTCAGGGGAGCAGGGATCCTCCTCACAGTTCCAGTACAGAAAGGAGTACATGTGGTCACCCATAGACCAGAGCACATGCTAGGAGATTAGTAAAAATTTCGCCTTGGATTATACTCTTTTGGAAACACTGAATTATCTACAAAAACCCTAAAATCTTCGGAAAATGTGCCCTTCACCCTGGAAGTAGAGCCCTACCTAAAGAAAAGATTAAAATCAAGTCATAAGTTGGGAACATGAGCAAATAACAAAAGAAAAAAACTCTGACCATAGCAAGTTAATTTGTTGTTAAGGAAGATTAATATACACACTTAGAAGAAAATAAAGTCAAAACTCTAACATCCAGTGCCTGCAAGCAAAATATGATTTTGTCTCAGACTATGGATGAGCTCAAAAAAGGATTTTGAAAACCAAGTAAGAGAAGTAGAGGAAAAATTGGGAAGAGAAATATGAGTGATGATGGAAAAATGAGTCAGCAGCCTGTTGAAGGAGACGCAGAAAAAAATATCTAGAATGGATCAAATGCAAAAAGAAGTACAAAAAGGCCCCACTGGGGAAAAAGTATCATTTACCAACTGATCATAAAAGAAAACTATCCAAACTGCTTAGAAAACAAGGACACATTAAAAACAGTTAGAAACAGAAACTCATCTTAGTATATAACAGCCAAAAACCCATGTCCAAGACAGAGAAAAATACAAGCAGCCAAAACAAGATTTCAAATACAGAACAACAAGATCATGTGTTAATAGTAATTATTATAAACGAGAGTATAGCCTAGAAAACAACATTCTAGGACACAGAAGAGTTTTAGTTACAAAAAAAAGAAAAGAAAAAAATATAATCTCCAAGAGGGAATAACGGACCAATGTGAAAACGAGGATTTCTAAGTATTTGTGATGAAAATAGCAGAACTGCAGAGAAATTTTCAAATACACACTCAAGAATCAAAAGAATTTTTTTTAAAAAAAGCTATAAATACAAATTGTATATCCTCTAATCAGGAGATAGCACATCTCTATATTATATTACATTATATTATATTATATTATATTACATTACATTATATTATATTACATTACATTACATTATATTATATTACATTACATTATATTACATTATATTATATTATATTACATTATATTATATTATATTACATTATATTATATTATATTACATTATATTGCATTATATTACATTATATTACATTATATTCTATACTACCCTACCCTATCCTATTATATTTATATGTATGTATATATGTATAGACACATATATTTATGTATGGAATTTAATAAGACAGATTTATTAGTTTAAAAGACTGTGAACTTTTTTGAGAGCATGAACTGGTTTTTCTTTGTTTTTTCTCCCCTTTGTTTCTCCAGTGACTAACACATGGAAAGTACCTAATAAATATAAGCTGACTGACAGGAAGTTTGGGAAAAATTATAACAACATAATTAAAGGACACACATTGAAAACTACAAACAAAAGGAAAGGATAATACAGCAGATGATACTGACTCCTCATTCTCATCTAAATTAGTCAAAGGAGGGAAGAAAACACAGAGTTGGGAGCAGAAATATATTTCACTCAAGGGGGAAATAAGAAAGGCAGAAGAAGGAATGTGAGGAATATGAGGGAGGGTAGAATAAATGATGGATCAGGCCTAAGGGAACGATAGTAGAGAAATCATAAACATCACTGATTAATCAAAAGTGAAATAAAAATCACAATTATATTAGTAGATGCAGAAAACTTTAATCAAGATACAAAATGTATTCTTTTTAAAAACATTAAAACATACAGGGTTGAATGAATTTTGTTTTAAATGAAAAGTATCATTTATATAAAACCAAAACACCAATCATCTTTAATGGGGATAGACTAGAGCCTTTCCCCAATATGATCAAGAAAGGATGTCTATTAACATAATGATTATTCAATATAAAAAACTAATTAAATTTTTTAAAATGTTAGAATTTAGTGTGCTTCCTCATTATGCTATTCTACAATTTTGTCCATTGAATAGCCTTATAAAATGCAATGTCCACTCTGAACATACAAGATTCATAATCTATAGAAGCTATTTCAGATAACTTGCTAATTTTGTTCCGGTACAAAAATTTAATGATAAAAAATTATCTTGGAAAGAGACCTACTGAAGAAAATGGATTGCATTTTTTAATTCTTTAGCTCTAAAGAATTAACAAAATTTAAGTACCAAGAACAATTTAATTCTAAGCATGAAAACTTTATAAGTGAAATTCTTAAGATTAATGGGAATTTCGTACAGCTTTTCCAAGATACAAAAATTGCTCTTTATGAAGAATTGTGTAAAACATAGTACCAATTCACAGTTGTATAGCACATAACTATTTTATGAAATATTTTCACAATGTATAGGTTCATTTGAGTCTGACATTGATATTTTAAGATACAGGTGTGAATACTTTTTACTGACAAGAAAACTGAGGCTCATAGAGGATAAATAGCTTGGCTAAACAACATAAATGTTAACTAGGGGAGCGGGAAATAAAATGCTCATTTTAAACCCATACTCTTGTTAAAGTATAATTACTTTTAAGGATAAATAACTCAACAATGGCAGGGTGATAGGAAAAAAGGTCTTAAACTCACTTTATAAATGATTACATTTCTTTCTTTTTTTCTACCTTTATTTTAAAACAATAATTAGGAAAAAAGAGTATTTGTAATTTTAAATAAGATTTAATAAGGCTTCATCGATACTCTAATATATTTAACAACCTCTAAAATCAAATAATATTACACAGGATGATTTCTGAACACAAGGATTTAAGAACTTTCCTTCAACCTGAGGTAGCTTTTTTTAAACTATTCCCTACATTTAAATGATATTTCAGATAACATCAATCAATTTTTATTGCAATTGTATAAGATCACACTCCAGATTATAGACACTGGCATGTCAATATCGATATTTGATTTCAATATTTTCAATATTATAAGTATGTGCTATAGACTATAAATATTTTTCATACATAATTTCTAATTTTTATAAATTTTCATAGTTGAAATATGCAGAAAATAATTTTTTAATGTATAAATAATACTAGATAGCAAAAAATCACCCATGTTATTATTATAATTAAAACAAGATTGCATTTTAGCTATATTAAATTTACAAATATAAACAAAATTATAAAACATTATCCTCATTTTTTATCATTTTGTTCTGATCATGAAGAATACTAAGGGTCAACTGAGTATTTCTGAAAGTATCTTTAAGTATTCAGTACTGACAGTAAAATTATAAACTACATGAATTAAAATGAAACAATATTTAATATATTCAATTTTACCTTGTGTTTTCACTGGATCTGATATTTGACTGGGATCACTAAGACCATATGCATTAGCAGCTCTCACAAGGAAAAGGTAAATTGCATTAGGTTTTAGTCCTTTAGTAGCAAATGTTTCTGTCTTCACATTTTCTGCTACAGTTTGCCAGCTGCTACCAGATGCATGGCTAAATATAGATAAATACAAATTAGAATATGGGTACTCAATTGTAAATTCAAAGTATGAAAAACAGCATATGCCATGTCTACAATACCTGAAAGCTTCAATGATATAAGATGTTGGTGTTGCACCTGAATTCAAATTTGGTTGCCATGACAATGTTACTGTATTTCTGCTGACATCTGTGACTTCAGGTTTTGATGGGGCACTTGGGATTAAATTTGGATCAGTCGGTCTTGGAGGTTGAACTGGAACTCCAAATTCTAAGAAAGAAACAATAAAACAAAGGAAATGTGTTTATGAACAGTGAAATGTAAACATTTCTCTGTTTCCATACATGTGTGCATGCAAACCTGGGTATGATCAATATCAGAAATTTCAGAAATCAATCAGAAATCCAACACATCTTAGTTTATAGATTTTAAAAAAATGAAAATTTTTCAAATTACCTTGAACTTCAATGTATGCACTCCATGTTGCTTCACCACTAGGAGTTGATGCAATGCAAGTGTACCGACCAGTGTCACCCAGCTGAGAAAGACAGAAAATAGACCTTTTGAACAATCAAGAGCTCAGTCATCTGGAAAAGGAATATATCTGTATATAATTCATAAATAAAGATTTAGCTATATTAAAATTATCAAATTATAATCATTAACTTTTTGTGGAACATTTTTTTTGTGTGTAAACTGAGAAATTCTACAAGTCAAGAACCAGGAAAATTCATCTACTATTATATTTGATTGGATCACGTTATCCCAGTAAAAGAGAGATTTTACTACTACTGATATTAACATATTTTATTCAAAAACTAAAAAAAGATCAAGATCCATTGTTTCCAAACCTTTCAAGAGCTAAAATGGATGAATCACATTAGTAAATTCTATTTTTAAACTTAATATTTTTTAGTAAATTTTTAAAGA
The DNA here is from genome assembly GCF_037893015.1 of Macrotis lagotis. Classification (NCBI taxonomy): domain Eukaryota; kingdom Metazoa; phylum Chordata; class Mammalia; order Peramelemorphia; family Peramelidae; genus Macrotis; species Macrotis lagotis. Next base: position 201,352,034 of record NC_133663.1, read on the forward strand.
AAATTATGATGCTTCAATTTGTGTCTCATTTCAAGATTTTATGTATGATAATCAAGATAAAGTAAAAGATCAAAAAGAAAAAGAATTCTTCCTAAATTTTTGCAATTTGGAGGATTGGCAAACAATTATGCAAAATCAACTATTTGAAGTAGTTAAGAAGTTATGAGGTAGAAAAAATTTATACCTGAATTTAATTTCTTTTCTAACAGTTGAGAAAATGAATAATTATAGCTCCCTAAATCTAACTCTAAACCAATCTAAGAATTAACTATAGATATTTTATGACTAAGATGACAACTGTATTTCTGGGTAAAATTAAAGAAAGCATGATCATTATCATCTTACTTTTCAAAAAAGAAGACAAGTTAATGTCCTAGGGTAATTATAAGAACCAAGCATTAATAGGTATGATAAAAAATTACAGGATATAGAATTTTATAGCATATTTTAAAAGAATAAAAATATGCTACCATTTGATCTAAGTCATCTATTAGAACATGAAGTAAATGTTTATTACTAGTCAAGATTTTTTTCTTTTCACTATATTTTTTTTGTCTGTCTATTGATCTATAAAGAAAAAGGAAATAAGGGGGAAAAGTAACACAACCCTGGAGAAAAAAATATGTTGGCTATGCTATACTGGGAAAATAAATCCTTAAAGTTTCCATAAAAATTGGAGGCTTTTCATCTTTTAATTCTCTAGTTCTGAATGTTCACTCAACATGTATATACTTTTATGTGCATTCCTTAATTATAGAATGCTCAACCAACCCTATCAACCTCATATTCACAATTGAAGAATTCTTTAAAGCATTCTGAAGTGGTATAAATGTTGTCTTAAAAAAAACTTTCTGCAATTATTACATTCCACTACTAACTGAGGGAATTCTTTCTTGCGATTTTCAAAATTGGAGAAGATTCTAGGAAAGAGTAGTTTGGAAAATTACAAGCTCTCCAGATTTCCTTCAAAAACAAGTTAAAAAATACCTCAAGGTGAATTTAGAGAGGCAAAAATAAACAAAAGTTGGAGGAAAACTGTGGTCCTCCTGGGACAATTGGAGAAGATCCAGAGAAAGTTCTCAAAATCCAATAAAAGTATAAACCTCTCCAGGGTAGCTCCCTGAAACAGCATGAGGTGAGACTTAGGAAACTCCATTTGGGAGGTAGCTTATGCATCAGACACAAAAATTCTCACCTTTCCAGGCAATGTGGGGAACTGGGCCTTTAAGGAGGTGAAAATAGGGAACCTGAAAAGTAAGGCCAGCCCCAGGTCTACTTACTGATGATGTCCTGGGCAAGAAGGAACCAGCACACTCCCAGTAAGTGCAGAATGGTTTGCATTGGGATGCTACTGGCTAAGGACACTATAGGAAAACTGAGTTCTTGGTCTTGGATTCAGGTCAGAGGGGACAACTGATGGTTATAGCAACTATGGTTCTCAGGAAGTAGGAACGTTTCCAACATACTGTGAGGAGGGGCCCCAGCTGTGGCTTGGAAGAGAAAGGAACAGAGGTTGAACCCAGGACAAAACTCCTGAGGCTAGAGGCACTATTCTTCAGGACTAGAGGTAAATATAACAACAATCTGCTAATTTATTGTTAAATTAAAAGAATAAACGTATATGGGAGAAGGAAGCAAACTACTGACAAATAAGGGAATAGAAAAAACTGGGGTTCATTTTCAGAGGAAAATACTGAAACCAAAAAAGTTCTCCTATTTCCAAGAGTAATGTCAAATGCTACCTGTTCGAAAAAATTCATTAAAAATTCAAAAATAAATGAATTCAAATAAAATTGTGGAAAAATTAAAAGAAAAAAGGAACAGTACAAGAAAAACAAGTTTATTAAAGTTAACCAATTGAAAAAGGAGATCCAGAAATTTAGGGAAGAAAATTTCTCCTTGAAAATCAGAAATAGGAAAGGTGAAGTCAGTGATATTATAAGAGAGAAAGAAATAATAAAAAATACAAAAAATGAAAAAATAGAAGAAAATCTGAAACACCCCACAATAAAAACAGATTTGGAAAATAGATCAAGAAGAGAAAACATGAGAATACTTCGACTATCTGAAAGCTATGATTAAAAAAAAAAGAATATGGATACAATAATATAAGAAATAATTAAAGAAAAATTTCTTAAAGTGTTAGAACAAGAGGAGAAAGTAGAAATAGAAAAAAAAGTCACTGATCACTACCTGAATAGGATCGTAGGAGGAAATCTGACAGAAATATCTTAGCCAAATTACAATACACCCCAGGTTGAGGAAAAAAATAGGGAAATAAAAGGCAGTTCATACATGGAGGAGTCACAATTAAAATTACAGAAGACTTAGCATTGTCTACACTAAAAGACCATAGGTCTTGGAATACTACATATTGAAGAGCAAAAGAACTGGAGTTGTAGCCAAAAATAAAGTACCCAGAAAAGTTAAGCAAAATCCTGAACAATCACCAAAGTGGAAAAAAATGGATATTCCATGAACTGCCAGACTTTCACAATTTGATTTTAAAAAAGTCTGAACTTAATAGAAAATTTGACAAACAAGATCCAAGAGAAAAAAAAGATAAACTTCAAAGACTAATACAAAGGATTCATTAAGAATAAATTGTTTACTTTATATATGTGGAAATGTAAACCATATGTCCAAGATAGCTATTAGTAATTGGGTAGTTCGAAGGAAAGGTTTTAGCAGAGCTGAATAGAATGCGATTCTAAAAAGTAAAATTATATAGTAAAAGAATAAAAAAAATGGGGGGGGGGAATAAATACAGAGGAATTAGATGGGGAAGGAAAGCTGGTAGTCCTGGGAACCTGGTGTCACTGGGAATGGATTAAAGAGGGAATATTATATATATATATACCTATATCTACATCTATATCTATATCTATATGCATAGAAATTTATATGCATATATATGCATAATATAGTATACATGGGTATAAATAAGAGGATATAGGGAGAGTCCTGAGAGGAGAAGGGAGTAGGATAAAGTGAGCATGTAGAATGGTGTGTATTAGAAAGGTGTTAAAGAAAGGGATTCCTGGGAAGGCTGAAAAGTTAAAGAATGTGAGGGCAACAGAAAGAAGTAAAGTAGAGGAGTAAGAGGGGTTGCCACTTTCAGTAAACGTTATAAAAATGAAAAAATATACAGAAATAAAATATATAAGTATCTATGAATATACATGTATATGAATCTATGTATATCTGTGTATGCATATGCATACATGTATATACAAATATATATGGATGTGTATGTGAATATGTACAAATGTATAAGTGTGTATCTATGTATATGTTTATATATGTCAATGCTTAATTGTAGCCTTCCTGAGAAGGGAACAAAGAAAAACAAAGAGTGCACAATAGAGATCAGAAGAAAACCCACAAGGAAGCAAAGAAAATACAGACAATTCTGAATATAATGTATAGTATTTATTATACAGGCTTTATTGAAATGGAAATGAATTACTTTATATGATGAAAATATGCTGCACATGACAGTGTTTTTTCTTATTTTGTATTTCTATTTCATTAACAGAAAAAAGGTAAGAAAAACAATCTTTAAAGTTGTCCTCAATGTGTTAGTAATGTTTTCAAAAGATATAAACAATATTTAAATCACTGCCATGAGCTGCATAAAAATATAAAGCAACTTTAAGCAAAGTATGAAAGGATCAAGCAATGAAGTGAAACTGTATTTATACAGTTATTTAACAGTTCATGAATTCTAAAATTAGAGCCTGAAATACCAGTAGACAGAAACAAGACAAAGTGAAACAACAGAAAGCTAGAGGAAGTGAATTTGAGTTACCTTGGCATATCGAATCTGCAGTGCTCCTGTTTCTAGTTGTTTGATGCGAGAATCCTGGGTGGAGACAAGGACTCCATCCTTTCTCCATAGAATTGTGGGCACTGGACTGCCTGTGGCCACACAGCTGAGGACTAAAGTACCATCCACTGCCACAGTCTGATTCCCAGGACCCTGTCGGATGACTGGGGGAGGCCGGTCTGCAATCACTGCCAAAGGAAACAAAGGAAACAGATTTCTACAAACTGGAAACAATCTTCTAATCAACAGCAGTTACTCTAGACTTTAAAAGAGTCTAAAGATTATTAAATAGTCAATTAATGCAGGCGATATACCTTATTCAGAAAACATTCATATTAGATACTGATTCAGAATATTAAAATGACAAACAGAATAGGGGGATGGCACAGAGTAGTTGGTATTTTCAAGGAACATCTATGTTTAAGGAGTTTAAAAGAATTACAAGGCAGTCACATAAATGATTCATTGTGGAATTTCTAAATTTCTATTTCTGGAATGCTAAAGAAACATGTTAGCTTTCCTCAGAAGAAATTTAAGAATTAAAGTTCAATCCACAAAAGGCATAGTGATGTATGAGGATAGCTTTTTGTTCAACAGATGCACAGAAAAGACAATGGTATCATACCAGCTGTTTTTCATTTACAAGGTTTCAACATATGGTTCTAATGGACCTACTTGGCAAGTTTTGCATTCATTTAAAGTTCTTGTGGATTCTCCTATTTTTCAAGACCTTCTAAAACTCCAAGTGATTAAACTCTCCATTCCTTTTGGTTTTATATTAAGTTACTTTCTGTTAACAAGAAACTGGGTTAATTGTTTCAAACTCTTACGGATTTAATAGTCAGCAGAACTCACCCATCATCTTACATATTTGAAGTGTCCTCCTCCCTCAAAACCACACATCCTCAGATACTGTAACATGTGAAAACTCTGATTTCTGTATGGCAGTTTGAAAGATGACAAGAGAATTTGACTCAGTCTTTGGCAGCTGCTTTTAAAGGAATACAAGTTTTCTAAGGGACAGACTGGATTTGAAAAGCAATATGCAAGGGTAGGTTTATCATAAGACAATTTGGGGCATAAATAATGAAGGGAAGTCAAATGTCTTTACATGACAGTCATAAGAGAAGAAATTATGTAACTATCTTAGAAAGAGCAGGAGATCTATGCAATTTGGTCAAAGAAATAGTTCGTAACTATTGTTAACTAGACTACAAATGAGCTGATCTGTACAACATGGCAGGAAGAAATTGATCAATAATCCAAGGAAAGGTAACACCTCCTAACTTGGTGCCCAGGTTCTTCTTATCAGTCTTTCCAGTTTGGAGTGGGCAGATGATCTGTCTCACAGAACAGGGCAATTCAGCTGAGAATCATATTTTTGTTGGGAGGGTATATGTCTCTGGAAGGGCTTTTCTAAAGGGTTTCCTAATTATAATTCTAAAAGGAGAAAAGTAACACATAGGGAAAAAATTTCCAATTGTGGAAAGCTCTAGAGGCAATCAAAATTTGAGTGACAACCAGAAGAAAGGGACATTTCTGGAGCAAAGACCTATTTCCAAAAAATGAATGACTCAAAGAAATAGAAGTTTGGGGTCTGCCATGTACTTTTACTGTGGATTTATTCTGTTCTAAAACAATGAACTTTAAAGTATTTTCAAAGGTACAAAAATGCAATATTAGTATTACATGAAAATTCTGAAGTGTCGTGAAGAACTTGTAACAAGAGCAGAGGATTGGAGTATTGTTCACATTACTAAGCATACACATACAACATTAGATAGGAAACTTTATAAAGAAGTTTAAAAAAAGAAAATGTCAAGAAAAAGAAAATCTTTACCTTTAAAACTCCTTAAATTGGCACTAGGAAACTATGAGTAACAGATTCATAAAGAACAACCAACTCCTAGAAACAATGGATTGGGACAACAAATCACACCTCTACTTTTCTCCCATTAAAATTTTATGCCCCAAAATTTTCCTCAAGTTTGGGGCATGTTTCAATTTGTTCTCCACTTATGCAATAATCATTAGGTTTGAGCATTTAATTGCAGAAAAATCGGAAAGCAAGAAAGCCAACTCAGCAACTGTGTATAGCCTAATAATATTCTGGCATTTTTTTCACTTTACCCTTCCAACTCTGCCATGCACTGATTGTTTCTATGAAACTAACTAATAATTGGTGGTGTATCACAAAGCTGAAAGATGCAATTTGGCAGACTGTTATCAGATTTTTCAAATATGAATAATGTATAACAGCTATTTTTTCCTTGATCTTTTCAGAATTTATCTGGGATTTGTTGTTAAAAAAAATGAGTTTCTCCCAGAATACTTACAAAAAGTACCAACCTCTTTCAGTGCAATGATCTCTTACAGTTTGAAGGATCAGTATCATCATCAAATGATGCATTCAAAGTCGGCTCAAAATATTCATGAAAGAATTATCAGTGTGTTATTGCATAACTGAATATAATTAGATCCTGGAAAAAGTACTCTTATACTTGGCAGTTTTGTCTTATTTTGGAAACACTAGATATACATGAAAATTCCTATAATTAATATTTTTATGATTTTTGACCTAAAAATTGATTTTTTTCTGTTTTCTGTCATATTTACACAACTCTATTTTTCTAAATTGTTTAAGGAGATAATGATTAATACATCAGAATTATTTTATCATCTATTCTTTTTTTCTAAAAACAAAACAATAAATCAGTCCCAAATCTTGAGATCATTAAAAGGGTGATAACATATATTTATTTAGAGACAACAAAATCTTTGACATTATACTGGGTTCAAGAACATTTCTGATTAATTAAAGATTCACAGGAAAAATTCTATGAAATTTATCTGATTCAAGAATATATAATTTCATGATTACTTGGCAGATTGTTTTTAAGACTTGTTGTGGACAAGAAAGAGCTCCAGTCAAGATGTTTGCACAAATGGAGTCATATCTCCCAGGTCCCAAATCTAGAAAAGCTTAAAATTTGTACCACACTGAATACTGAAAAATAAATCCAATCAGAAGCTATAGAAGAGGACATCTTTTATCCAAGAACTACAAAAAACATCTAGAAACACATGGAAGTAGGAAAGGAATCTGAGAGGTAAATTAAGGGCAGCACAATCAAATACCAATAAACTTTCATTATGACAAAAGATAAGACTGAGCAAGGTGCTACATCTAGGGGTAGCAAGAATGAAGAGTTCCCCAATATAACCAATGTAGTGTGGTTGAGCTCAGAAAGTATAGTCCAGGTATCCAGGTGTTGTAGGGTCCTTAACACTAAAATTTTAAGATACTAAAAAAGACTGAGGACACATCACTATGAAGCTCGAAGATGCAAGAAAGTCTAGCCATGGAAGTTGTGCATCTATGAAGAAACAGAAGGGACAAAAGTTGAGACAAAGCTGGTCTGGACACCCAAACTAAAAGTACAGAAGGCATCAGAGCTGTGCAACAACTAAAGCAGGAGAAAATGAGTAAACTAAGAAAGCCCCACTAGCTATTATATAGAATTACTATAGATTCAGTAGTCCCTGAAAATACAGCTATTACTAAAAGCAGAGACTCAATGGGAAAAAAAATGGATTTTCCACAAAGGCCACTTAAAGAAAGATGCATGAGATATTAAAAAATGAAATAAAAGCCCTTTAGGAAAGATTTTGAGAATTGCTTAGAACAGAAAGCAGTAAACTTTATCCTAGTAATGCACTCTCTGAAAATGGGGAATAGAGAAAACAGAAATCAATGACTATATGATAGCAAAAAAAAAAGATGAGAACAAAATAAGAAGATTGAAAAAAATAGCAGAAAATATAAAATATCCCATAAAAGTGAACTGGAATCAGGTTAAGAGGAGATCATGTTAGAGAACAATTCAAAATATCCATAAAGGAGTTCAAGTAACAAGAAACCACATTTAACATAAGCATCCTGGCAGTTCCTATTATAAAAGAAATGAAACTTAGGGTGCTATATTCCAAAAAAGCAAAAATTGGGACTTAATACCAAGAATAACGTACTTTATAAAGTTGATTATTATATTTAAATAAAATAGATGACTATAAGATATTTAGGTTGCAGAATGGAGATGTTCAGAAACTTTGACATGTAAAAATGATAGTCAAGAGAAACCTAGAAATAAAATTTAGTGTAGCATTTGAAAGAGGCTATGATTGTACAATGATAACATTTTAATAAAAGGAGAAGCAACAAATAGGCTTTCAGCATTTTAATGTCTTCAAAAAATATTAAAGAAAAATAAGGAAACAGAGCTTCCATGGGGTGGATGGAGTCTATTCTGAGGAATTTAAAAGGGGGAAAAACAAGGGAGAATTAAAGAAATATATTCTATTAAAAATAGAAGGAATAGTATTATTTCTCATACTTCAGAAGAGTATCATCTTATCCAATTCTTCCTGAAAGAGACAAAGGACAACCACACACAAACACAGATACATTAATCTTAACAGGGAAACAAGTGAAGAGAGGAAGAAGAGAGTTAAGAAAGAGGAAAATATTGAGATTAAAGGGGGAATTTTTTTTTTTTGCAAGGCAGTGTGGTCAAGTGGCTTGCCCAAGGCCACACAGTTAGGTAATTATCAAATGTCTGAGGCCAGATTTGAACTCAGGTACTCCTGACTCCAGGGCCAGTGATCTATCCACTGTGCCACCTAGCAGCCCCAAAGGGGGAATTTTTTTTAAAGAAAACCAGATAACCGAGGAATGTTTGAGCAATTTTGTTATAGTAATGCAATGGAAAATTATTACATTATTAGAAATGACAGAACACATTGCAGAGAATCTATAATAATATGAACTGATGCTAAGTGAATTAAGAAAAATTAAATAATCAATTTAAACAAGGATAATACTGTAAAGATAAAAACAACCATGAAATACTTAAGAATTCTCATCAGTACAATGACTGACCATGTTTTCAGAAGCCCTCTGATGAAACCTGTTGCTTACCACTTGAAAGAATAGAAACAGACTGTTAAGGAGTGACGTGATTTTGTTTTGGTTGATTATGCTAATGTGTTACAAATTGGGGTTTTTTTGGAGGAATCCCTTTCTTGGTTTTTTTAATTGGAGTGGGGGATAGCTGATAAAAGGGCCATTAAAACATTTGAAGTATGCATAAAATATGAAGGAAATTAAGAAGGAAGGATATATAAGTGTTACAGGAATGAAAAGTGAAGTATGTAATTTGTTAAATACTTTTTTCAAAAGCAAGCAGTATGAAATGGAGATTCGTGGTTTCATACATGAATTTTTTTGTTTTATTATGTATAAAGAAATGTTTTAGTTGCTTTTAAGCTCAAGATTTTTAAAAAAATATTTCTGTGACTAAAAATTTCAACATCCTAATTTCATCATTTCATTTCTCTGAACAAAGCTGGTTCACAACCAGGCCTATTACAGAAGATTTTCCATTTTGGCAATTGAAAAGCTTCAGGTGATATACCTGGAGCTCGTGTCTTGCTATCATAACCTTTGAAAATATGCTTAGAATATCTGAATCAGCCAAGGAGAGAAGGAAGAAATCATACATGAATGTGCACAAAATTTACAAGTGACTAGAATTCTTGTTTTTTTTTCCCCAAATCATCTGAAAACATCTCCATCTACTGACAATAGTGAAATTTCTATGGTTTTAGCTCTGATATGGCAAGTACTGTCCAGAGCTAAATATTATTATCTATGAAGAGCACTCAAAAAATTAGCTACTTCTGACTTTAATTTATTATAACTATTAACATCCTCTACTTTAGTTCCCTTTTCCCCATCAGTTCTGGATCTGATGCAGCTTAGATATAATCCTCTGTTGCTATAGAAAAAGAATAGACCTAAGTTCCCTTGGCCTCAATTGGAAACACATAATTATTTGAAAGCCACTAAATAAAAGAAATCAACTACACACACAGTAACACACCAACACAAAAGTGTGGATGTGCTTGTGTGTTTGGAGGGGAGTATATGTAGATAGAACACTCCCTCTTTCTCATCAATATCACTATCCAAACATACCTACATATCCTTATACAAATACATAGCTAGCTAGATAGATAGATAGATAGATACATATATATATGTATATCTCATACATGCACATAACTATAATACAAATGTGTGAGTATGTATTTATTAATACACACATTCTTTTAATGTGCCTTCTATCATCTTCTGCTCTACTCATTCCCTTGCCAAGAATAAGAAATAAGGAAAAGACAGAACCATTACAATTCCCATAGCTTCCCAATCTTAGGTCTCAGTCTACTGACAGTTAGCAAGTTATTCTCTTAGAAATTTGTGTTTAGATACTCTGAGTAATACTAGAGAAAAAATATAGAAAGTGAATATTTTCTCTCTCAAATCATGAAAATGAATTATCAAAACTATATATATATATATATATATATATGTGTATGTATATATACATACATACACACACATACACATATATGAGTATATTTAGGTCTATATAAACACAAATTTTCCTTAATGTTACACATATTAGTTTCTCTTCAACCCATTCTATCCCCGTGTGTGTGTGTGTGTGTTTGTGCGTGTATGTGTATGTTGATTTATATGAGTTAAGATAAAATTAAAAGATATAATTTAAATATGACCATTAATGTTAATTGCAAAGACTACATTATATTTTTAAATAGTATATTAATATTTCCTTTATTCCCGTACTAAAATCATAACAATCAAGGACATTAGATTATGAGTAACGATGTATCCTAGTTAACTCCTAAGGCTCTGACCAAGACTCCGTGAATTTAAAATAAGCAATTCTTTACTTTACCATCAGTAACTTCCAAGTAGGCTTTTGTGATGATGCTTCCTGCAACATTCAAAGTCTGGCAGATATAATATCCTACATCAGATCGCTGGACATTTGTGATAGTAAGATCACCAGTTTGGGAGACAGAAAACCGGCTGGAAGACTGTGGAGGATGGTATGAAAAAAGCAGGTTCTTGAAGACATAATATAGAGAGAGATAAAAAAAGAGTAATGTTAGATGACTTGCCAAGCTCTAATATTTTTACTTTCATTCTTTTAAATATAAAACAATATTTTATTATCTCTACTCATATACATGTGTATATACACATAAACACATAAATATATGCACACTAAATACATACCTGCATACAAAAGTATGGATATGAACAAGGAGTTCTCAAACAAAGAATTTCAAATTAGTGATAGTCATTCAAGAAATGTAAATAAAAATAGTTCAAGTTTGACTCACATGAATCAAAACTGAAAAAGGTAAATAAAAGAAGGAACTAGCTAATTCTGGAAGATCTGTGAAAAGATAGTCACACCAATACATTGTTTGTGGAGACTGGTCCAATCATTCTGGAAAGCCATTAGGAATTATGCTAAAAGTAAAAATAGACTAAAATGTCCACATTCTACTCTGCTCCAGAGCACACAAAATGATAAGCAATCTTTAAGACTGTGCTAAGACATAAAAGTGTGTGTGTGTGTGTGTATCCCAAAATACACACAGAAACATCTTTTGTGATAGTAAATAAACAAAGTAAATACTTGTCAATTGAAGAATGGCTAAACAAATTATGGTAAATGCAATAAAATTATTACTCTTCTGAGAATCAAAAAGCATGAAGATTCAGTGCACATGGCAAGGACTCAAAGCAGGAAAAGAATAGTCATAATGACTAATATAATGTACATAAAAAGAAAAATCCAAAATTAAACATTGGGTAATAATAATCAAGGTTTTCTCTGAAACAGAATTGTGAAGATTTACCTCACTCTCTATTTTGTAAAGGTTAAATTGTGAGTGTTGAAGACTGCTAATAAATATAGACATAGCTTTTTCTGTAAGTATATAAATAAAAATATAAATAAACCTATTTGTAATGCATTAAAGTCATTAAAACTTTAATGCCTCAAAACTGTATTGAGACCTCTGGGACACTGTATTTGATGGTGAAGGAAATATGCAAATAAAAATATAAATAGCATAATAGAATAGATATTAATAGAATAAATTGAATGAAAAGAACAAAATTATAACTGATAACAGATTAGAAAATTTAGGATCAAGTAAATAAAATGTATTCTTTATTACGTGAAGGAGAAAACAGAAAAATTCAAAGGGGTTTTTTTGGAGGGGGGTGTGGAGGTAACTTTTGTTTTCATCAGTGAAAGACACTGAGCAGATAATGTGGAATAGGGACAGTTAAAACATTCAGAGGATAAAAATTTAAGTTCGAGTATCAAACTACATTAGCAAGTCACTAATTCTTATTAAGCTTATCCATGTTGTACAGAACATGGAACTAAATCAAATACGTAGGTTCACATGATTTAAATGTTAATCTAAATATTAAAAGCATCAATATTGGCTACAAGATCAGTAAATGAACTCAGTCCTAGATTAAGGATGAAGAATGAAATTTTGAAAATTTATAGTGTATAATGCTTTTTTAGGAGTAGAAAAAAATAGTCCCAGGTACTAGGGGGAAAAAACAGCCTGTAAGCATATTTCAATGTAAACAGTAAATTACTATAAACATAAATTGTATTTGCTCACATATTAAAGATAATAAAGTTTATTAAACAAGCAGCAGAGGATACAAAGAACAAGTCTTTATTTAATCTAATTTTCCATGACAATATCATTCCTGGGATACAACATTTGCAATCATTTGAATTTTGTCTTAAATGCCTTTGACCCTGTCTCAAATGAAAAATTTCATTAACAAATTAGAAAAATTATGATACAGATCAGTTTCTCAATCTTTATACTCTTTCTCCATGCCAAAATGCCAGTGATCTTTAGTTCATAAGAACTAAAACATCCATAAGATTTTTCTTGCTTTTAGAGTTATAAAGAAGGAAAATGAGAGTGTTGAGGTTATCAGAGGGATTGTAACAAATGACAGCTATATAAGACCTAGCATGGAAAAGAACATCCCTGGTGCAAGGTTCTATCACCTCATGTCTAGACCACTGCAATAGCCTGTTGAATGGTCTCTTTGTCCCAAGTTTTTCCTACTCCAGTTCATCCTATATTCGAATGTCAAACTGATCTATATCACTTTCGTTTCCTCCCCCCCAGCTACCATTTAATCAACTCCAGTTGCTCTCTATCACCTCCAGGATAAAATATAAAAATCTTTGTTTGAAATTCCAAGTCCTTCAAAACCTTGCCCCACCTCCTGAACCTTTCACCAGACTCACATATACTACGTGATTCAACAACATGGAATTACTTCCTTTTCCTAATACATGTCACTACAGGTCTGGATTTTGAGCATTTTCACTGGCTATTTCAAAAGTCTGGAATTCTCTCTTTTTTCGTCATCTCAGTCTCCTCACTTTCCTTATTTCCTTCAAATTTCAGTCAGGGCTTCACCTTTCACAAGAAACTTTTCCCAATATTCCTTAATCTTAGTGACTTCCCACTGTGACTAATTGTAATTCATCCCAGATATATATATAGAGAGAGATTTGACTTTTGCCTCTGCATCTATTCACCAGCGACTGGCTCATAGAACGTATTTAATAAATGCTTATTGACTTAGCAATTAAAATAATGAGTATAAGATAAATCATTTTCACATTAGATTTGAAGACTTAACTGATTTTATGCACATGAAGGATCTACATAGCTCTTTCAATTGCATAAACTCTATTATGCAATGTCCAGGAAATGTGGTTTGTCATTAATAGAAAATTACTGTGTGTAATATATGTACAATGAAAAATTTCAAAGAATTAGAAATTAGCTACATATAATTAAACATGATAAAAAAACAATGAAGCATAAAAATGGGATCAAATATAAATTGATTTGTACTTGAAAAGGAATAGTAAGATGCTACAGTTCATTTCAATTTTAATCATGAATATCAACAATGACCAAACTGTCAAGGAAGATAGGGTGGAAGAGACTAAACTTTCGTCATGGAATCAGTAAAATCTAAATTCAAATCCTCGCTCAGAAACTGTAAATTTCTGAACTTCATACTTAACCTCTCTCAGCCTCAGTAGCTGCATCTGTAAAATGAGAATAATAGCACCCATCTCAAAGGATTTTTGTGAAGATCAAATACCACATATGCAAAGCACTTTCTAAAGCTCTACTTATTATATAAATGCTAATTTATATAAATGGTATTAGGATATTTATTGCTAAAAACACATAATTTCTGGTAATAAGATCGGATTAGCAGAATATTGAACATAAGAATGAATGAAACATTATTAATGTGGATGAAACAAGGCCCAATTAATTGAATTATTTTAAAAATGCTATTTTCATATGTCTTTGTATTATTCCTATTTAATGGAATGTGGCATTAAACTACTCTGAAACATGGAAAAGCACTTTCTCCTTTATCCTATTCTAAAGTCTACCTCTGGCTATGTCACCTAACCCCGAGTCTAAATTCCAGTAACTACCGATTTCCTCTAAGAACAAACACAAAGTATTTAATCATTTAAATCTAATAACTTCCCAGTATTCTTACACTTTCTGTCACATCACACATTCCATAATCTAGCTACACTGGATACATGCATTTCTCTCACATGATGCTCCATTTTACATTTCTATAGCTTTGTCTCAGCTTACTGTCCCTGTTCCTGAAATTTTCTTTTTCTTCAACCTGTCTCTGGGAATTTCTTGTTTCCTACAAGTTTCAAACACTACTTTTTACAGAAGGCTTTCCTAATCCCCCCACCTCTAGGAGTCTTTCTGTCTAAGATGACCTTCCATCTACTCCTCCTATATCTTTTACATGCCTATTTCTTAACATGGGGTTTCCCTGTAACACTATAAACGCCCTGAGGAGAGGGACTGTTTTTGCCTTTCTATGAAACCTCAGTACAGCAATTGGCATTTTGTTAATATTTAATAAATGGTTGCTGATTGATTGACTAATTTCTTAGTAAAATACTGTGCAACACATGGAAGTGTCATCATCTCCTAGCTACAAAGTCTCCAAGGAACTCTAGAAATAGTATCTAAGGACCAAAACATCAGAAAAAAATTCATACCTGACTTCCTTCTCTCCTCCAAAAAATGGCTGGTTGAGGGTTTCCTGTTGCCTCACACTGGAAAGTTACAGTTCGTCCCAAAGCAGCAACCTGGTCACGGGGTTTCACAACAAAGTGTGGAGGTTCTGAAGGGAAATAGCAAATTATTCTGAATCAAATGTGAAGTAATTTTCTAAAAGCTGCAATTTTTTAATTCAAAATATAATAATACATTTGTGGGGCAGCTAGGTGGTACAGTAAATTAAAGCACAGGCCCTGGTCTCAGGAGGACCTGAGTTCAGATCTGGCCTCAGGCACTTAGTAATTGCCTAGCCCTGTGACCTACAGAAAGTCACTTACCCCATTGCCTTGGAAAACAAACCCCAACAAAATATAATACATTTTAGTGCCACTCTTATTTTTAACATGAAGTTAAATCGTGAAGATAACACATTTTTACCAAACATATTTATTTATGAATATGATTTTTATCCAAATAGGATGTTATTTATGATTACGATGGTTATACCTAATTACACCTAATTAACCTTCTCATTCAAATGAGTAATTGCAGGGATAAAATCTGGCCCTTTCTATATTAAACATAGCTGATATTTGTAAGCATAAATATTAGCTTTTAGGTTGCTTAAGGATGAAAAGTCCCTAATCATACATAACAGGAGTTACTGATCCAGACAGGTTCTAAAATTTACTCAAATGCTATTATGTGTATTGTAATATAATCTTGAATCCGATTGATGAATAGAAGTAAATTTAAAATAATAAAAGATTCAAAAGTCTCCCAATATATAGCAAGGGAATGTTCAAACAAAATATATATGGATATGAAGGCAAATTTGAAACATCTGCTAATCCTGAAAGAAATACTGCCAGTTTTGTCCAAACTGTTTGATTTATGCAGCCTTAAATTTAAATGGCCACTTAGTCTAGCACTAAATAGAGTGTCAGAAAATTATGTCTGTTACGCTGAAAGCAATGGCAGTTGAAAACATTAGGTGTGTTAATCAAGCTTCTCCAGGAAAAAAAAAAATAAAATAGACTTATTATTAAGGTGATTTTAGGGACAGAGCTTCAGTAAATGAAAGTCTTTTCTTATTGTTTATACTTTTCAAATTCATTTCTTATCAACTTTCTGAAACACCTAATTATTCTCTTCTTTGTCTAATTTTAAAATAAAGTGAATGTTTCAAGTCTGGCATTTTAACAACACTGTGGAACATGGTTCTTTTTATCCATTTTCCTTTTCTTGGGGCATTTCCATTTCTTTATGCTCTAAACTTTAAAAACAGTTTCAGTTACTCATAACACTTTGAGTTACTGCTTAAGTACAATAAATGAATCAAACAAGAGGTTTATTCAGACCAAATTCATAAATGCTGTAATTCTAGAACACTCTGTTTTCTCTCTTGAATCAGGTCAGTGTTTGGCCTTATCCATTCCTCTTATCTAAGATTTCCTTTTCAAGTAAAGGCCTGTGTAAAAATAATTTATCAAGAATATTTTTACAAAAATTTAGTTATTGATTATTCAAGAAATGAATTAGAGAAAGTGCGAGTCATGTAGCAAGAGCAAAGAATAAATATCAGTGTTCAACTAGTAAGTACAAAATGTACAAAGCCCTAAAGGGAGGCCTCTATCACATTAAGGGTCAAACATGCACAGAAATTGAAAATGATAAAGAAAAAATATGGTATAATTTGGACATCAGGATATCACAAGTCCACTGAAGAACTGAAATGCATTTATGTTTGTATGTATGTATGTATATATTTCTCTCTGCATTCATGCCAATTTGTTTACTCTGGTAGAAACAGATAATTAAATGACTTGTTTTAAATCAAAGTGCTTAGTACAGTTAGTACAGAATCTAGACTTATTATCTTTCTGTTATATTATGTTATTTCATTTTCCAATTAGGTTTTAAAAAATCTAAAATGTATAACTTAAGACACCCAGAAAACTGGGGTCCAATATGGTCTATTAGTAACAAAATACAAAGGAGGTAGAAAAGTTTAGAAGTATAGATTAATAATAATCTATATTCTAGGGAACCAGTTGTTACATTAAATTTTAATTTTTTTAAATTAGTTTATGCTTGAGTAATTTATGCTACAGTTTAGCAAAATACTTTATTGACATTCATGAGTCATAAGGATAGATAAAGAATAATAAAGATTAGACTTCTTGTATATACTGAAGCATTTAATTAACAATTTTGTTAAGCATTACACCAAAACAGAATGGTACCTATGTGGTATTGGGAACTATTCTGGATCTTCTATATTAAAATCATACAATATTCCTTGCTAAATTCAAACAGAAGAATAATTTTGTTCATTGATCATATTCTTGTGAATATCAAGCAGAACATAAAAATGGAAAGATATATTAAAAAAAAAAGATCTTGTCCTGTCCTGGATAATATCCAGTGAAATGTCCAGTGAAAAGTACAAATAGGATAAGGTATTCTCTGTATATGGGAGATTACTTCAGATGATCTGCTAATATATTACATAGCCTTTTCAGTGAGATACACTGCCACTCAAATCTGGCCTAACAATTAACCTCAGCAAAAGCAAAAGGCTGAAGAATACAGATTATTCATTGGTATGTAAATCTTGCAGAGACACCAAGGTAAGGCACAAAACTGTTCAACGGGACAAATCCATCACTAAGTATTTATTGATACTTAATGCTTATTAAGTATTATGTGCCAGGAATTACTGAAGATGCAAAGACAAATGTATAACCAAAACAAAAAAGAATAGAAAGGGCCATTCAATCAAGGGAGAAAATATACACATCTATGAAAAAGCATTTGAAGATGACACTAAATGGTAATACTTTTCCTTAGTCTTGGAGAAAGCTAGGGAGTCTGTGCAGTAAATGTGAGGAAGTATTTTCAGGAATAGGAGATAGTCAGTACAAAGGCATAGAAATAAGGAGTGGAAGATATAAGATACATCAACAAGGCTAATTTCACTGACCTGTATGAATGTATGTAAGGGGAGAATGTATAATCAGGCCAAAAAAGTAAGGTTGGAACTAGACTAGCTTTTAAAACACAAACAAAGGAACTTAGATTTTATCACAGGGATAATATGAAGAAGCCATTGGAGTTTGCTTAGAAAAGTAGTAATATGGTCAAACTAGTATTTTAGGAAACTCATTTTAGTAGCTATATGGGGGACAGATTGAATTGGGAATTCAATGCATAGGACATTATAATGGAGAAAGTAAGTATTGATAAGGTATAAATTAGGGTGATATACATATGGGCAGAGAGAAGGAAAGAGATGTAAGAGATGCTCGAAAGTAAAAAAAAAATTGAGTATATGTGAGAGGTAGAAATCATGGATTATGTTGACATTACAAGCTTGAGTAAAAGGAAGAATTATATCTACTGCAGAGAGAAATAGGAAAGAATTTATGGGAAAAGATGATGAATTCTATTTTGTGGCATTTTGAAAGTTTAAGAAATCATATAGTCCGTTAGTGATGCTGGACTAGGACTTGGGAGAGAAATTTGGCTGGATATGTAGATTTGGGAATCACCTATAAATTCAAGACACAGAGAAGAGAAAATTTAAGAAAGAACATTGGGGTATGCACTTACAACTAGGGTGGAGGACATGAGGATAATCTCACAAAGTAAACAGGAGTAGGCAGACAGTAGAAGAATCAATGAGAGAGAAAAAGTCTCTAGGAGAGGATGTTCAATAGTGTCAAATGCTATAGAAAGGTATAGAGGAACAAGGATTGAGAAAAGGCCATTAAATCTGTCATTCTAAAGGTCATCAACAGCAGCTTTAACAATATCAATTAAAAATGAAATTGGAAGCTAGAATGCAAAATGAGTGAGAGGAGAAACCGGAGGGTAATTATTATAGACAGTTTTGTCTAGGAATTTGGTTGAGTAAAGGGAACAGGGGTATAAGACATCAGCTAGATGTCTGAAGTAGTTAAAGACAATGGGATAAAATTTTTGAAATTAAATAGTACCTCTGGTCATATCATATCATATCTTTCATGACAAAAAACATTCAATTTTTTATAGCAATAATCCTCCATTGATACCACTGGGTAAAGAATCATGGCATACTACATACCATAATTACTAAGAAATCAAATCAAAATTAAAGGCACAAATAGATGTAATAACATATACTATTCAGAAAGAAATTGATACAATAACGTAAATTCTTTCATGGATAAAGTTATTTTCCATTTAACATGTATATGCAATAATTTATTGAATGGTAAACCTGTAACTTTAAAGGGTTAGTGTAACTTTTAAAAAGTGCTGAGTTAGTGGACTAGAGAAATTTGATAACAAAAGACTGCTGGAAAAAGACATAATTTTCTAGTGTAATGGTGATATCCTGATAAAGAGAAATAATGGAAATTTAATCTGAGTGTTTCACTGATCAATATGTCAATAAAAATATGATTTCAGTGAGTGAAATTTCTTTTAACAATAGAGATCATTACACATCTATGCTATGCTAGTTATGTCTTTGAGGATTAGAGAAATTAAATGTACTGGTATTGATGAATTAAAAAGAAAAACAAAAATCCAAGAAAAGTTTCCAAGATCATGAAATAAACTTAATGAAAAACTGTCAAGGAGATTGGAACAGCAATCACAAGAGGGGGATATTAATGGATGGCTTGTAATGTTGAAGCAAATTGTTAACAGCCATATGGATGAAATCACAGGTCTAAAGAAGTATTATTTTAATGTAGGACACACACCACACACACACACACACACACACACACACACACACACACACGTGTATCTGGGGATTAAAACAGAAAAGAATGGATATTCTCATACTATTTGGCCACAGAATTATCAAGGTGTTCTCCACCTGCTTAAAAATAGGCCAAAATTTCTATTTGTTTTTAAAAGTCAGTTTTTTCCTAAACCTCAAACTGTTTTTATGAAACAGAAATAAGAGATTTATACAAGCTACTTTTAACCTACAGCAATCCATTTTGACAGAATATTTGTTTGGAAATAACTGTAAGGTAGAATGTAGAGGCAATGAGAGTATTAGAGCAGCTGTAAGACGTGCCTCAGGAGGGAAAATGATAATTTAAAAAAAGGATAAAAAAATCTCTTTAAAAAGCACATTCCATATTTATAATTACTTATTCTCTAAGAAAGTGCGATAGATTAAATGAAAATTATTTCTCATTTGTACTTTTGGACATGAGTGTGAACCTTTATCATAGAACCCCATTTTACAATTAAGAAAAATTATAATTAAGATTTAATTGAACAACAAAGCTACTTTCTTTACAACATGTAGCATGCAAATGCAGAAATATAATTACAGTCATTTCTTAGCTCTTAAAGAGGGAATGAAACTTCCAATAAGTATTCAATTGATTTCCTAAGCGGAAACTTATAAACTCAAAAGTGACTTCATATGTGGGGAAAAAAGCAGTCACAAATCAACATATGGGTACAACATGTTTTTGTTTCCTTGCAAAATGGAAATGAATTTCATCTAGGGAAATGAATATAAATACAAATAGAATATTATCTATTTCAATTTGAAATGTTAGAAAATTTAGAAAATTAATGTTAGAAAATACAGAGATGTGAATAGTATATTTGTTTTTAATATAGACTGCAACTGGGAACCTTCTTTTTCATTCTAAGAAGATAGAAGGGTGAGAACAAATTTTATTATAAATGTTTTTATTTTTGTTACACATAGTTATTAGAAATTATACAACTTGAAGAAAAGGTATTAGATTAAGAATCAAGCAGCAAATGTATTTTTAAATACAACGGAAAAATAAAGATTATATATGATTTGAATAAGACAAAAAGTTAGCAACCCCCATTACCTTCACTCACTGCCACAGTTACCCATACTTCAAGCAGAATTTATTCTGTGCAGTCTGTCTTTGTTGCCAAGGACAAGTGAAACATGGAAGTTGACTGATTGAAGGACATGGAAGGGTATGGATGGAAAGGGGAAGAGAAGTTCCAGTCACAGTGAGACGGTGATTAGAAGATGGCCAATAAAATTTCAACTTACCAGATACAACTAAAATAAAAAAGAAAAAATGGAATAAATAAAAGTAAAGAAATATAATGACAAAATGAAACAAAAATTTATAGAATTCTGTTTAATTATGCTTCTGATTTTAAATTAAAAACAAACACATACATACTTAGATAAATGAATCATGCTATTCCATGAATGAAACATTGATTAACATTTTGATTCTAATTAATAATTTAAGAAAAATATAAATGAGTCTTATAACCTCTATGACAAACAGCAGAGTGAAAATGGATGATACATTAAAAAAATTGAATCTTTTCAATGACTACATTATTCTATGAGATGAGAGTTCAGAGGGCATGTATGCAATGGTATAAAACATTACTGCTTTAAAAGAAATATTGCATGCTTTTGAATCATGACTAACATTTTTAAATCTCAAAATTAGATAATTAATTCAACTTTTAAAAATGTATGCTATAAATTACTTGCTATTAAATAAAATATTAAATGATGATTCATGCACAATTTGTAAAGAAGAAAAGAAAATAGAAAAATATGTTTAACAATGGAAACACAAAGAAAACTTCTAAACTTTTAAGTTGTTGAGCATAAATAATGATATTACCTGTTGAATATGTAAAAGCACTGGACTTTTGAACATAGAAAGAATGGGTGCTACAAGTTAAAAATTCTGAAATGGATAATACTATTTTGCCTCTTCATGTAAGAAACACTATGATCAAGTATCAGTCCATTTTCAGAAATAGCTAGTAAACCTCAAAATTACAGCTCACTTAGATCAATTACAATATTGAATTCGTCATTTAAAATCCAGTAGTCATAAGAAATGTCTGCCATTCCAAATAAATAGAACACACTTAAGACTAATATATGATTTTAACAAATTGTGACAAACATATAATTTCCAGAAGGTTTTAGATACAAAGTTAAAAGATAATGGAGTAAATTTATATCATCTAAATTTGTGGAAGGTTGTTTAACTATACTTTTTTATTTGCTAAGATACAGATGCAAAGAAATACGTGTTAGTTCATAGGGTAAAATTAGTCATTAAATTTCAAAGATCCATTCCAACAAGATGAGGCCTCAAATTTTAAAATGATAGAAAAGATAATTTAATTTACACAAAAGGAATGTTCTGACTTTGGAAGTAAAGTTTGGACTGCTCTGTTGAAAGAAGTTATGGAATTTATATGTACATGAATTGCTCTATAATGGATAAACTGAAAACTTATACAGACTCAGAACAGGCAAGATGTAAATCACTTCCAGACACTCAATTTATAAAATTTTATATATTTTAAAGAACTTTGAACCATCGAATATATTTTTATTTTAATGCTATTTTTCCAATTACATGTAAAAATAATGTTTAACATTCATGTTTACAAAATTTTAACTTACAATTTTTTTGCCTCTCTGTCCCCACCTCTTCCTAAAACAGTCCTAAAACAGTATACAATCTGGTGTAGGTTATATGTGTGTGATGTTGTAAAAAATATATTTCCATATTAGTCATGTTGTGAAAGAAAGAGATCAATAGGGGAAAAAATGAAAAAAAGTCAAAATAGTGTGGTTCAATTTTTGTGTAGAGTTCATTAGTTCTTTCTCAGGATATAAATAGCATTTTTCAATTATGAGTTCTTTGTATTTCCTTTGGATCACTGTATTGTTGAGAAAAGCTAAGTCATTCATAATTGATCTTGACACAATGTTGCTGTTACTGTGCAAATGTTCTCCTGGTTCTGCTCATTTCACTTTGTCTCAGTTCATGTAAGTCCTTCTAAGTTTTTTTTTTTTGAGACCTATCTGCTCATCATTTCTTATTCCACAGTAGTATTCCATTACATTTATATTCTATATCTTGTTGAGTTATTTTTCAATTGATGAGCATCCCCTCAAATTCCACTTTTTTGGGAAAAAAGCAACCAAAAGAGCTACTAAGAGTATTTTGCACAGTTCGTTGTCCCTTTTTTATTATATTTTTTATATAGACAGTGATATAGCTGGATCAAAAAGTATGCAGAGATGTATTGCCCTTTGAGGCAAACTGCCCTCCAGAATGGTTGTATCAGTTCACAAATGTAACAACAGTGCATTAGTGTCCAAATTTTCTCAAATTCTCTTCAACATTTTTATCATGTTCCTTTTTCTAGCACATTAGCTGATCTATCAGAACATGAAAACTGCTGGTTCATATACTCTAACCATTTATCAAATGGAGAATGGCTTGTATTGTTGTTGCTAATCTTGATTGCATTGGTTTTGGTTTTGTTGGTGCAAGAAATCTTTCTAATTTAATATAATCAAAATTACCTAACATATTTCATATATTAATGTTCCTAACATATTGCTTTAATTGCATTAATTATTACATTATCCATAGATCTGACAGGTAAACTATTTCTTTCTCCCCTAATTTGTTTATAGTATTTTCTTTTTAAATGTCTAAATCATGTACTATTTTTGTGCTTATCTTGTGCTTAAAATATTGGTTTATATCATGCTTTTGCCATGTTATTTTTCAGATTCCCAGCAGGTTTTGTCAAATAAGGAGTTTCTATCCCAGAGATTATCTTTGGTTTTATCAAACTATGGGTTACTATGATCATTTACTACTCATTTACTGTCTTGTGTACCTGATCAACTCCACTGAGTATCACTTTATTTCTTAGTCAGAACAAGACAATTTTGACAACTGTCACTTTATAAATTATTTATATACTTATCCTATGTAATATAATCCAATAAATGTATACATATTTAAAATAAAGTTTGAGTTCTGTAATTGCATTAAGATCTTCTTTGCAATTTTTCATCATTTCCTTGAAATTATCTACCTTTTGTGCTTCCAGACAAATTTTAATGTTAATTTTTTTCTAGCTCTATTAAATTATTTTTGCTTGTTTGATTAGCATTATTTGTCATTTTTATTATATTTCTTCAGTCAACTCATGAGCAATTTTGCTAGTTATTTAGATGTAACTTTATTTGTTTCAAAAGTGTTTTATAATTCTGTTCATAAAGTTCATTGGCTTGCCTTGGCAGGTAGACTCTCGGGTATTTTATACTGACTACAATTACTTTAAATGCAATTTCTCTCTCTCTCTTACTCCTGGGGCTTACTGCTAATTTATAGAAGATCTGATGATTTATGTAGATTTATTTCATATTGTGCAACTTTGCTGAGACTGTTCATTATTTTCATGAAGTTTTTAAATTGATCTTCTAAGGTAAACAAAGGTTCAAGCGTTGCTTACCATCCACTCTACCATGTTTCCCTCTATTATAACAGGTCTTGCATACCGCTACCTTTCTTCTACTAGCAATGCAATCCTTCTTCTCACCCCTTAATTATGTCATTCCATCAAATTCATCTTTTGCACATATTCTCTGTCTACACACACTCCTTTTAACTGAACTACTAGTGACATAGTTCTTAGGATTAATAGTATCATCTTCCCATGTGGAGATGTAAACTGTTTAGTACTATTGAATCCCTTGTTTTCTCTTGTCTTTTTAGCTTTATATTTTTTCTTGAGTTTTGTTATTGAAAATAATATTTTGTTTTTTTCAGTTCTGGCTATCTTCTCATGAAAGTTTGAAAGCTTCCTATGGTCAATGAATGACCTTTTTTCTTTCCTTGAAGGATTAAGTTCACTTTTACTGGGTAGATGATTTTTGGTTGTGGTCCTCATTCCTTTACCTCCCACAGAATATCATATTTCATGACCTCTAATCCTTAACACTGCAGTTACTATGTACAATGTAATTCTGCCTGACTCCCCAATACTTTAATGTTTCTTTCTGGCTACTTACAACATTTTCCCCTAGACCTAAGAAGTCCTGAATTTAGCTATAAGGTTTCTAGGAGTTTTCTTTTTGGAATTCCTTTTTGGAGATGATCAAAAGATTCTTTCAATGTCTATTTTACCTAATGATTCCAGGATATCAAGGCAATTTGCCTTGATAATTTCTTGAAATATATTGTCCAAGCTTTTTTTAATCATGGTTTTCAGGTAGTTACATAATTATTAAATTAAATATCCTGGATCTATTTTCTAGGTCAGTTGTTTGTCCAATGAGGACTAATTTTGTTTGAATGATTCTTGAGGTCTCATAGAGTCATCAGCTTCAACTAGCTCAATTCTACATTTTAAGGAGTTGTTTTTTTCCCCAGTGTATTTTTGTACCTCCTTTTCTATTTGACTACTTCTACTTTATTTTTTACAAGGCAATGGGCTTAAGTAACTTACCCAAGGTCACACAACTAGGCAATTATTAAGTATCTGAGGCCAGATTTGAACTCAGGTTCTCTATCCATTGCAGCACGTAGCTGCCCTGGCTACTTCTACATTTTAAGGAGCTATTTTCTATTTCAAAACTATTGAGTCTTTTTTGTTTATTCTCTTGTATCACTCTCATTTCTTTTCCCCATTTTTATTCTACTTCTCTTATTTGATTTTTTAAGTTCCCTTTTGAGTCCTTCCTGGGCTTGAGGCCAATTCCCATTTTACATTGGGGTTCTGAAATTGTTGTTTTGACACTGTTGTCCTCTTCCGAGTTTGTCTTAATTTTCCCAATCACCCTAATAACTTTCTATGGTCAGATTCTTTTTTGGTTTATTTTTTGCTCATCTTTTCAAGCCTTTTCCCTTTTCTATTTGAGTTGCCCTGAGGCCCATAGAAAACCATAGTGCTGGTTCTTCACTGAGGTATTTGCCTCCTCTTTTGGTCCCTGACTTGGTTTCAAGTTTAATGAGGCAGAATCTGCTGCTTGTCTGCCAGGATTCTTACTGTACTAACTAGACTATAGTCCTTTTTATCTAAGTGAAAGGGAAGTTTACTGATGATCTTCCAAGATTCTTGGGCTAGAAGAATGTTTTATCCTGTATTTTTCTTAGTTCAGTCACTCCAGAACTATTTTGTAATTTTGTGGAGGTGAATTTTGGAGACTCCTGGCAATTTCTTGCTTACTTCACTATCCTGGCTCCCAAAAAGGTTCCATCCAATATACTTGGACAAACACTTTAAGTGTTTGAATTTCAGGGGGAATGAAAATATTTTCAATGTATCAACAAGTATTTATCAAGTATTGCTATGGGTCAAACATTTGCTAAATGCAAGATATAAAGGCAAAAATAGTCCTTACTCTCAAGGAGCATATATATACTTAAAAAAACATAATCATTTTTTCTCTGTCTCACCTACCAATCTTTTAGACTGAGTCTGTTGGAAAATAGGAATCATTTTCACAAATAAATGCAATGTGCTTATGTACT
The DNA here is from genome assembly GCF_037893015.1 of Macrotis lagotis. Taxonomy (NCBI): domain Eukaryota; kingdom Metazoa; phylum Chordata; class Mammalia; order Peramelemorphia; family Peramelidae; genus Macrotis; species Macrotis lagotis. Next base: position 201,378,254 of record NC_133663.1, read on the forward strand.
TCTGGTTTCATAAATACATATATGTAGATGTAAATATTTTATATATAAAGTTTACTTTAACAATGAAATTTTAAATCAGGGATAAAATAATGAATATTATATAAAATAATATAATTACATATAATAAATGTATATATGCATACACACACACACACACACATATATGAGACATAAGGCAATATAATAGAAGATGGTAACATCTAAAACAATCACAGACAGGTGAGACTAACCTTTCTTTAAAAATAACCTTAAAGCACTATGTAAATACTGGCAATGATGATAATAATAGTCAAGAAATTACTATCATCATTATGACTGTTATTATCTCCATGGAGATTATCTTTTGCATTTGTTATGTGTCCCAGAGATATCTCAAAGACAACATATCCAAAACAGAACCTATTTCCTTTTTACCCCAAACCCCACTTCCAAAATTCCCTATTTCTGTTGAAAGAAACTTCTTCTATCTTTTAGATTCATAACATCACCTTTATACACAGTTCTTCATTCTCTCTCACCACACTTCTATTTCCATAACATCTCTGACATAAGGCTCCTTCTCTCAACTCATGCAGACCATGATGTAAATTTCAGGCAATATCACCTCTTCCCTAGGACTATTTGATCAGATTGCTAATTGTCTCAAATCTCTCTGCAATCCAATTTATTCTCCACTCAGCTGCCAAAGAGTTTTTTCTTAAGTACAGGCCATTAAAATATTCAATAAACATCATTAGGTCCCTGTTGCTGCTAGGACAAAGCATCAGGTCCATTGTTTAGCTTTTAAAGTCCTTCACAAACTGACCCCAAAGTATTATTTTTCATCTTAATTACATATTATTATTATCCTTCCTATACTGTATAATCTAACTAAATTACCCTCTCTAATTCACTGTCTCTAGTCTCCATGCCTTTGCATTGACCATATCCCAAAGTGGCAAGGACAACAAATATTTAAAGATAGCATGCTTTCCATAATGTCTACTGCTGTAGTTCTTTGTTTTTTGAATTATGCATACAATGATGTAGTTTTCCTTAAAATTATATAACTGTGCTATCATGTCTTATTCTGAGGAAAGTAAATAAATATTTTTGTTATATAAAATACACATGCAATACATATTTATATATGGATATATTAATAAAAAATTTTATCCCTCTGTTAGGATCTGTGTATAAAAAGGTTATTCTTTCCCTGTGGAAATATGTTTTAGCAATGCATATATAGAACATCAAGAGAATGAGAGAAATTTACAAAACAAAAACAAAAAAACCCCCAGTAATATAAGCAGTTCTTACAAACTCAAGGTCTACCTTCCTACCTAGCACAAGCTAGATGAGTGATTTGTATTCTATGTTGTCCTTTACTTATTGTTTTAACAAATAAAATCAACTACTTAGTGAAAGTTTAATGATCTAGGCTCATGATTGGAAAAGAAATGAGGCATTTGTATTTCATAAATATTATCAAGGAGAATTTTATACATCCATAAAAAAGATCAATAACTATAGAACATCTTCTGTTCACGTCTGCATTTATTACAGTGGTGTCACTAGATGAGAAACAAATCTCACAAGGCAATGAGAATTTCACCAAACCATAAGAGCACCAACTACCTATAAATTGGACTTTTATGTCTTGGGGAAAAAAAAGAAGCTATATTAATAGTTCAAGTTGTGGTTTCCTGAACCATAAAATTCCAAAAAATAGAACTCTCCATTCTAGGTCATCTCCCAATTACTATCAAAGTGATTTGCCTAAAGCAAATGTCTGATTATGCCATACTTCTTTTTCATTTCCTCCCACATCCCCCAATTTAATGAACTACAATATTTCCCTATTACCTCCAGGTTCAAATAAAAAACCCTTTGTTGGTTTTTAAAATCATTTCATTACCAGATACACTCTTATCTTTCCAATCTTCTTACACCATACATCCTTCCACATTCTCTATAATCTGATCCAGTGACACTAGCTTCCCTGCTCTTCCTCACAGAAGATACACCAACTCCTAATCCTATGCATTTTGTCTAATTTTTTTTTTCAAGGCAGTGGGGTTAAGTGACTTGCCAGGGTCAAACAGATAGGTAATTATTAAGTGTCTGAGGTCATATTTGAACTGGGGTCCTCCTGACTCCAGGGCCAGTGCTCTATCTACTGTCACCTAGCTGCCCCACCCTATGCATTTTCAATGGCTGTCTTCCACAACTAGAATTCCCTTCCTCATCTCTATTCCCCTGGTTTCTTTCACTTCCTTCAAGTTGCAGCTAAAGTCTTACCTTCTGCAATAAACCTTTTCCTGATTCCCCTTAATGCTACTCTCTTCCCTCCATGATTATCTGCAATTTATCTGGCTTATATCTGTTCATTTATAGTTGTTTGCATATATCTAATATTTCCATATTAGATAGCAAACTCCTTTGAAAGGATTTTTTGCCTTTCTTTGTATCCATAGTCTTAAGTACAGTGCCTAGCACAAACTAAATGCTAAGTAAATGTTTGTTGATTTAATTTGAGAATAGCAGAAATATAAGTTAAAAGAACTGTGAGGTACTTTAATTCATAATTATCAAAGAGGAAAAATCAGGAAAGAAAAAAGACAGTGCTGGAGTGTTTGCAAGAAAAATCAGAGTTAGGAATTAATTAATATTCTACAAAGCAATTTGGAACTACTTCTCTTTTAAGTCCCTAAACTATGAACACCCTTGGTCTCACAGAGATGAAAGTAAAGAAGGACTCATATGTACAGATATATTCAGAAGACCTTTTTGTATCATAAAAACAACTGCTAACAAAAAGTACCCATGAATTGGGGAATACCTGAACAAATTATATTAAATGAAAATTGAATAATATTACATGAAATAAATCATGAAAAACCATGGTTTTGGACAACTGATCAGATGACATGTGAAATGAGTGAACCCAAAAAATAATTCATGGAAGAAAACCACTATAAAGAAAAGCACCTTTGGGGGCAGCTAGGAGGTGCAGTGGATAGAGCACCAGCCCTGGAGTCAGAAAGATCCGAGTTTAAATCCAGCCACAGACATTTAATAATTGCCTAGCTGTGTGACCTTGGGCAAGTTACTTAACCCCATTGCCTTAAATAAAAAAAAAAGAAAAGCAACTTTGAAGGACCTCAAAACTAATCCAATTTGATGACTAACCTGTAATTCTGTAGGATCAATGATCCTAGTTACCTAACTTTTAACCAATTTTGATTGTGTGTGGTAGGACTAGTGCTTCCCTAATGCAATTTCTTTCCATTCCATCACAACATGACAAGGGGCTTTACTCCTCATTCCAGGTCATGACTGGTTGAGGTTCCTTTGATGCATCTTCTAACCTCCTATGCCAAGGTAAAGTGACAAAGATGCCCAGGGGATTTAGTTGACCCTAGGTTCCCTGACATTTTGTTGTTCAATAGTTTCTGTCACATCCTAGTCTTTATGATCCTATTGGGGTTTTATTGGAAGAGATGATAAGCTGGTTTCCCATTTTCTTTGCCTGCTCATTTGGCAGATGAGGAAACTTAGGCATAAAGGATTATGTGACTTGCCCTGGTCAAAGTACCTATCACCAGATTTGAACTCAAAAAGATGAATTTTCCTCACTCCTAAGTGCTCTATCACTGTACCGTACTTAATTGCCCATAAACACATTTTTATCTGGAGACAAAGGTCCACAGATGCCAAGCAACACAACAAGTAGTACATTTCAACACAACAAGAAACCTGATCTAAGAAGGTTCTGACATGAGAGCTATAAAATGGTTTTTTAAAAATCTTCTTTAGATGGAGAATGAAGAACAGATGAAGATGAAGAATAGCAAATAGAGGATTAACTATAGAGTTTAAAAATGGGGATAAGAAAAGAGTATTGAAGTATTTTTTTTAAATGTATAGAAGAAACACAAAAGAAAGCAATGTATAAACAGTGACATGGTGGGTATGAAAAGGCTACAATATAAAGACAAGAAAATTTAAAGAACTGGAATAAAAACTCCAAAATAATGGATAGTTCAACCTTGAGTATGTACCTATATGATCAAAGGGTCACTGAAAAAAGGTATAATTTCTTTAAATCTTTTAAGGCATCTAGAATGAATTGAATATATGAACTGGAATAAACTCATTGAATAAGAGCCTTTATATGAGGTTTCACTGTACCAAATGAATTTTGCTTTGTTTTGTCATTAACCAATAGTAAAAAGTAAGCAGGTTTATATTTTCTCTTCATTTTTCAGTGCAAAAATTGTGGAAATATATGATTTAATTTGGAATAACATTTTAAGAAGAATAATTTTCCTATTAAACCCACATTAATTATCTCCTCATTGCATATGTGGATGAGTCTCAATGAAATTTCTGTAGCAATTGAAAAGTAAATATATAGGTTCATAGTTATTGATGCTTTCCCTTTTTTTGCCTTTTGCAGGGGAGGTATTAAGAATGTCCAATATATATTTTCCATGTCTTTTTTATGTTTCTCAATTGTTTCACCTCTATTTTGACCAATTTATCTTTGTTCAATTTGATGCCCCTTCTCTATAATTACAACTCAGGCTTCAATATTAAATGGAAAAATTTTTGTATTGATTTTTAAAACTTGTTTCTACCTCTACTGTTTTATGAGGTGATTTTTGCAAAATATTCTACCATCCTCCATAAGATCTTTCAAATGAATTTTTATTTAAAATTAGTTTTGCTTCAACAACAATCTGAATCTTTTAGTGTTTGCTAAGGTGAATTTCAGTCTCTTTCATTCTGCTGCTATGGTAATTTATATCTATTAAATTTCTACATGAAACCTGTGTATATAACTTTTCATCTGCTAGTTCTATTTTCTAGTAAACATAAAATATCAAATATTACAGAAGATCCACTATTTCATACAGATGGTCATTTCACTAATATAAATAATAACAATAGTTTCTTGAGTTTTGGCGGCCAATAAATATCTATTTTTGATGATGAAATTCCTTGTTTTGTGTTAAAAGTATCTAAGTGAATGCTCAGTCAACAAAGACGTAGTTGCCAGTCTATATATGAAATCTTTTCATCTTGCTAGGATCTACCAGAACTTGCTCTTTGCTAGCAGAACCTTTAAGAACATCGGCAGAACAACCCTTACAAGAGAAATAAATACAACAGTAAACACTATAATAAACTTCCAGAAAGATCCTAATTCCCTGGCCCTTCTGGTTAAAGTAAAATTTACTAAGTTGAATTAGTTTTTTCGTTTAGTTTAAAGCATAAAAATACTGAAGGTTTTCTTAGAGTTCTCTTAAATTTGCAATTATGTTACACAATGGGTTAGCTATTGATCAATTCTTTATCAAGTGACATACCCTATCTAAATATAGGCTCAAGCTGTCTGGTATAAAACTGAGTATTGTCAAGAATTGGTGGTATTTATATGCTATTAAATTTCAAAATAATTCATTATAGTAGTATGAACTACATATAGAATAAATATATATTTGGACCTATGTAATATTTCACTTTGGCTAATTTCTTTTGGGGATGAATAATATATCATTTCTCTTAAAAATTAGTATTTTTACACTGATACAATTTCTTATAACAATTACAGTTGTTGCAAAATAAAAAGTTCCCACTGCAATGTCATCATTAGAGAAACATTTCACTTATTTCTTGAACTTTATTATGCTATTTTTTCTCCCCCAAATATCTGCTTGATATTTTCCCAATTTCTTTTATTCTTGTAAAGAAGAGGACACAGTAAATATTTTTCCTTTTGATTGGCTATAAAATAACTCAAAACAACCACAACCCTACACATCTCTTCATGTTGTTGTTTGTCCTTCATTCTTGGAAAAAAACCCATAATATCAGTGAGGACATGCAATTGAGTTAGATTTTAAAAAGTTAGAAGAACTATGCAAGTCACCAGTCTCACTTTCTACTCCAGAATCATCTGGGTCCAATGGCCAAATTTGGATCAAGATGCCTAGAGATGGCCCTGGATGCAGTGGGAAACTTTGGCCTTTTAAAGATAGAGTCTTTAACAGCCCTCAGTTTGACAGAGGCAAAGACCAATCAGTGAATAAGGCTAGGTATGAAAGAAATGATGCAGAGATTGACTTCTTTAAACTAGTCAAAACCCCATCATTCTGGAAGGGGCCTCAGGATTTCTGGCCAAAACAAAAACAATTGCTACTTACATTCACATTTAGCCAGGACTCAAACAATGACCAAGTAGGGTTTCAACTGGGACCTTTGTTACCCATAGACAAAAGTGCTTTGAGGCCTATAAAAAACAAACCCAGGATATTCTGCCAGCTTTCAGCAATCAAAACTGATATTGTTTGGGACACAGCACCTTGCAGTTGTAAGGGTGTAATACCCTAATTGGGCAAAAAGAATGGGGGGAGGGAAAAGAGAGGAGTGGGAGAAAAAGGGAGAAGGAGGAGGGGGGACACATTCTATACAAGTAACTATTAGAAATCTAAGGATCTTTAGAATGTTCAGCAGTTAATGAAATTCAAATGGCTAGATCCCCAAATTAAAATCACAAGGAGTTTTATTTTAGTTATGCTTTCATGAAAATTTTTGACGGAGAAGCACAAGTCAGAAAGTTTTAAGGGTTTAAATTAAATTAAATATTATAAAACCCAGCCTGAGTAAAACCCAGAATCATATGTATATATCATAGAAAAAGGAAAGTTAGGAGAAAAACTGACATGTCATTCTCTTGTGAAACTCTATAGTAGGTTTTGATTAATATAACAATAAATAAAAATCTCATCTGTTTCTTAAAAAAATCTAGAGAAAAAAGTTTTCATGTTTTTTATTTTTGTCTTAATCATCAAAAACCCTTTTTGCTTGAGCCTTTGTATTCCAGAATACAGATGCTGCTTTGAATAAGACAAGTACTTAAATGTTTTGATGTGTGTGGATATTTTTTTTAAAACATTTACTTCATAATTCTCAAAATATTTTGTCAAAGTGTGACTTTTCTTTTAATACTATCATTAAAATCATCAAGAATTTAAAGTATACCTACTATGTAAGTATGTTCAAGGTAGACTAGTATCTTGGTGTGAGGGCAGCTTTCCACCTGTCCCACTCAACTCTCCCCTGTGGCTGTAGCAAGCACAGCTGCCACTCTCCTGTAAACCATTTTGGCAGGCAGGTTAACCCAGGTTAAAGGTAAAGGAAGGAGTCATTACTCATTGGTGAGTAATAGAGAGTGTCTAATCCAAGTATATATGTGTAGTCTTCCACTGGTGGAACGGGCAGAGGAGAATAATTTGTTCCAACGGCCATGAAGCCATCTGAAGCACTTAAAAGCTTGGTTAGACATTGGAGATGCCAAGGTCATCCACTACAACTAGACTGTCTTGCTATGCTGGATCATGATGGCTTTGGAAGAATGATGCAGTTGGTTTTGTGCAGCTCTGCCTCACGTAAATCCAATCTACAACAAAAGACATCTCTTGTAACCATTCCTCAAAGTCCTGTGGCAACAGGCAAATGATGAAGCAGCAGGTGTGGATACAATGGAAGCATTAGTCACAACCCTGCACACAGGTGGCACAAGCCATGGGGTTTTTTCTCCACTGAAAGCAGCAGTGGGATTAGGCAGCCCCTGGGTGACTGAGCAGACCTTTTAGGATTGCACCTCCTGATGCAAGGAAAGGGATGGAAAAGGTGCCTTAAAAGTCATCTCCTTACCCAATATCCTGGCCCGATTACTGTGGCAGGTGGGGATCCCACAGTGTGGTTAAGATCCAAAACAAATCTACAAAAACTTCTTCAAAGAAGATTCCACTCACCAATGGTGCATGAAACGTGCATAAACTCATAGACAACACAAGAGCTAATAAACCTGAAAGATGAACAGCTCTTGTTGTGAGAGAACTAAGCAGATATGGTACCCAAATAGCAGTTCTGAGTGAAACAAGGTTGGCAGTGAAGGCCAGTTTACTTCAGTTTCCTGAAGTCAGACCTGGAAAACTTTTTTCTGGAGTGGCTGCAGGGGAGTGCCATGAAGCTGGGGCAGATTTTGCAGTCAAAATTAATCTAGTTATTTCTAGCTTAGGGAGAGGGCCACTAACCAACAATGCAAACAATCCTGAGAAAGCTTTTGCCATCCCTTACTGGCTAGCCCACTGAATAACCCCACCCCCGGCCCACCCCAGAATTCCTAAGCCGAGGGAACAAGACCCCTAGGGATCCTACCACAGAATGTCTGTGAACCAGCCCCTCCCCCATCATAAAACACTACGGAAGGGGCCTAAAATGAGTAAAAGCCAGCCCAAAGTGCAATCCATTGGATGATACCTTGAGGATAAGCAGTGGAGGAGAATATGATTTGGTGACCAATTCAGAAAGACTTCTTAAAAGAGATCAGAAAGGAGTTTAAAAATCAGATGGAAAAATTGGGAAAAGAAATGCAAGAGAAAATTAACGTCTTACAGCAAGAAAACAAATCCTTTGGAAACACAATTAGGCAAATGGGAAAAGATAAAATCTCCTAAAAATAGAATTGACCAATAGGAAAAGGAGATGCAAAAGGTAAATGAAGTAAACTATTCTCTAAAAGTAGATTGGGATCTGTAGAAACTAATGACTTCATGAAACACCAAGAATCTATTAACAATTTTTTAAAAAACAAAATAAATAAAAGAATATATAAAATAACTCATTGGCAAAACAACTGACCTGAACAATAGATTCAGAAGAGGTAATTTAAGAATTATACCTATTTGAAAACTTTGAGGGAGGAAAAAAGCCTGGATTACATACTTCAGGATATAGAGAAGATAAACTGCCCTAATATCCTGGAACCAGAGGGCAAAATAACCATTGAAAGAATACATCAAACCCCTCCTGAAAGGGATCCTAAAATGAAAACACTAAGGAATATTATGGCCAAACTCCAGAACTATCAGATCAAGGAGAAAATCCTCCAAGTGAAAAAAAAAAAAAAACAATTCAAATACCAAGGAGCCACAGTCAGGATTACACAGGACTTGGATGTATTAGCAGCCAAGAATGCACTATCCAGCAAAATTGAGCCTTCTCTTTCAGTGGAAAAGATGAACATTTAATAATGAGGGGAATTAAATGGAAAAAAATGCAAAGGAATATGGCCTAGTACTACTACCTAAGAAATAGAGAAGTAGATCGATCAATGGAATAGATTAGGTACAAAAGAAATGGTAGTAAATGACTATTGTAATCTAGTGTTGGATAAACCCAAAGACTGAGAAAAGCTTCTGAGAAGAGTGGAAAAATAGACATACAGAACATCTCATATCTTATACCAAAATAAGGTTGAAAGGGGTATAGGATTTAGATATAAAAGATGATACTATAAGTTAATTAGGAGAACAAGGCATAAGCTATCTGTCAGATCTATTGAGAGGGGGAAATTTTAAGAACAAAAAAGAAAACATTATAAATTACAAAACGGATGATTTTGACTACACTAAATTAAATATTTTTGCACAAAAACCAAAATAGAAAGAATGCAAAAAGCTGGAAAACAGTTTTCATAGGTAGTGCTTCTGATAAAGGACTCATTTCTAAAATACATGGAGAACTGAGTTAAAGTTATAAGAACATAAGAAAACATAATTTTCCAACTGATAAATGGTCAAAGGTTATGAACAGGAAGTTTTCAGATGAAGAAATTAAAGCTAGCTAAAATTATATGAAAAAATGTTCTAAATCATTTTTGATTAGAGAAATGCAAATTAAAATAACTTTGAGATACTACTTCATACCTATCAGAATGACTAAGATGACAAAAAAGGAACATAATCAATGATGGAGAGGATGTGGGAAAACTGGGACACTAATGCACTATTGGTAGAGTTGTGAACTGATCCAACTATTCTGCAGAGTAATTTGGAACTATGGTCAAAGTACAATATCTTCATTCCTACCCTGGCACTATTACATACAAAGTTTCTAAGTGCGATTCTTTGAAATGATGATGTTAGTGGTAAAATATGATGGTGGTATTTCTTTAATGAAATTTCTCTTTGCTCCAATTTTTGATGCTTTATTTTTATTTGGTATACTTGTCCACTAATCTGCATTGGTTTTACAAAGAATGTAAATGACTTTTATGTCACTTCCTTTAACATTTTTATATAGTCAAGATAAATTGTCCAGTTCATTTCCTAGTTCTATGTGAAAAACTTGTGGGAAGAGGGAAAGGGGAGAAGGGCCTTGATTATACTCTTCCTGATGGAGTGTCATTTTGTCTATCTCTCTTTTCTAGATATTATTTCTTCCCTTGAATTCTCCACTAGTCCTATTACACATAAAACAATTCTCACTTTTTTTCTGGTAGATTACTATTCAATTTTTAATCGAGTACAAATGCTCCAATAAATATAACAATTGACATATAAATGAATTTGGATATCATCTGCACAGTCAATAACTGTATTCATAGGAGCATATGAAATTTGTCCTATATGGAGTCAATTTTTTCCTACTCTTCTTTCCCTAATATCCCCCCCAAAAGCCTCACCTATTCCAAATTTCCCCATTTCTTGTTAGAGCACTAATAACTTCCTTTAGCTTCAGAATCAATCTTGTCTTTTCTCTCTCTCCAACACACTTCATATATAATCAATCAGCTGTCAACTCTTGTTACTATTTCCTCCATTACAGGAGCAGTTAGGTGACGCAGTGGAGGGGCAACTAGGTGGTTCAAGGGATAGAAAACCAGCCCTCAAGTCAGGAGGATCTGAGTTCAAATTCAGACTCAAACACTTAATAATTACCCAGTTATGTGACATTTGGCAAGTCACTTAACCCCACTACCTTGCAAAAAAAAATTCTCTATTACATGCCTTATGCTGATCTTTTGTAATATATCAAACCATGGCAAGGTTTCCTTAATTAATTCGTCAAGCAAGCAGTCAACATTTATTAAGCACCTATGTATCTGTCAGGCTCCAATCTAGTTGCTGGAAGTACAGATGCAAGATAATGTAGTCCCAGCTAATTTTAGGTGCTCCTCTTGAAAAAAAAACTGCTAGTGAATGCTTTTCACTTTCCCCCTCTATTTTACAACATTACCTTTTTAATTCTACCCCAATAGAGCTGAATAAATAAGCATAGGCCTGATAATTGTATCACTATCTTACTCAACATGGTCAATAGCTCTCCTTCACATCTAGATTAACATATTAATTCCTCAGTCTTATTTGCAATAGTTTCCAAAATCTGAGTCTTGTCCAATTTTCCAGCTTCCTTTCAGATTATATTCTACTTTCTGTACTTTCCTTTTGGGTTCAACATGATCATTAGTTGCTCCCTAAACTTAACCAGGCCTACTCATGCCTCAATCTGGAACTTGAATTTCTCCTCAATTCAACCTCTTAAAACACTTGTAGCTGTTCATTTATATCGCCCAGTTCTAAAATATTTTTCATTCAGACTCTGGAGTATTTATTTGTCTATGTACAAGTAATTCTCTCTGGTAAAATACAGGCTCTTTGCAGACAAGACAGATTTTTGCTATTGTCTATAGATTTTGTATCCCCAGCACTTAGTAAAATAGCATGCTGCATTGAAATTGTGAAACTAATCAAACTATCTACATTTCCAACTCAAATGTTGGGAACTTCCAGTTAGACATGCCAGTTAGACATATTCTCTTGTATGATCCTGTTGGGATCTCGGGAATCAGGATATACAAAAAGAACTCTCATTCCCACTGACATTTAATGCCACTCCTTCTTCTTACCTCCCAATTTCTGGCCACCATAATTCTGTCAGTCACCCAGGCTTGGAGACCAGGAAACATGAACCTTTCACACAGTATCCAATCAGATAACACATAATGTTAATTTTGCCTTGGTAACAGTTCTCTCTTTACCATGAATAACATAACCAACCACACTCTAAGTGCATCATCTGTTATTGTCTGAATTACTGCTTTCACTGCCTCCAACTTCTTTCTTACGCAGCTATCAAATTGATAATACTAGAGATCAGACCTGACCATATCCTATCGTGGATACTCTAAGATAAAATACAAACTCCTATTTGGCATTTAAAATCTTTCAGTCTCAGAGACTTATTTTCCTCATGTGAAAATAATACTCAAGAGGCACAGTGGAAAAAGTACTAGCCCTGGAATCAGGAGGACCTGAGTTCAAATTTGACCTCAAACACTTAATAATTACCTAGCTTCAATGACCTTGGACAACTAACTTTACTCCATTGCCTTAAATAAATAAAATTTAAAAAAATAAGACTCACAGGATCTCCCTCACAGAATTGCTGTGAAGCTCAAACAAAACAAAGCATATAAATTAATTTGTAAACCTTAAAATACAATTTATCAACCACAATTATTGTTTTAAACACACTGTTATTTCATTGATGTAGATCAAGATGCGAATTTACAACTATTCTGCATTTTGTTGTCAAAGAGAGGTTGAATGTAAATCTTCCTTTCTCCAGGGTTGGTTTCTTTATCCACAATGGCATATTGATTATTCTTATTTTCTTTTAATGATCAATACTTTAGTGTAAAAACTGAATTAGGTGGCTAAATTACAAAAAATGAACTGAATCTGACTTTCTGATGAAGTATATGATTAATGCTATGATGAGTCCTAGGAGATGCAAAATCTTTAAATTTTTGGATTTTCTAATAGTCTACTAAACTCATGAGCTTTCTTACTTTCAGACTTAGACTTACATCTCAACTTTTTTTTTCTAGTTGCTGTTAAACAGTTTTTTTTAAGTATTTTTTTAAAAGTATCACCCTTTAAATTAACACAGGGATTACAACTCTAAGATTAAAATCCAAACAGCCCTGGTCTGATTTAATTAAATATCTGGTCTTGATCTTTTCTCTTCTGTTTTTATGAGACAGAGCTAAAAAAATAGAAACTAATGACTCCATAGACTGGAAGGAAACATTCTTCTTTCATCTAAATGTAAAAGCTCACAGGGCTCTTTAAGAAAGTCCACAGAGGAAGTATTCCTTTAAAAATCACCTTTTTCTTCTTAAAATTCTTGGAGGAAACAGTTATTCATAAGAGTTGACAGAATCAAATGTTTCTAATATTAAGCCCTCAGAAACAAGCTAAATAATTCATGGACAAAGCCCTCATTTACCGATCTTATATAAAAATAAGTTATTTGAGTCACTTAACCCCACTGCTCTGCAAAAAGCAAGAAAATAAGTTATTTGTTCATCAGTAATGCTTGTAAAGCGATCATCCCCATCCCCACCCCACTTCAAAATTCCATAATGACTAGAAGGAGAAAAATAAACAGAAGAAAGACCAGAGCTGGAGGGAAAACAAGAAAGGATTCTTATTACATCATTCCCTGCCTAAAGGGAAAGGAAAAAAGGGATTATCTGAATGATGAACATCTGGATTATGTCTACAAAAGCACTAGAGAAAATGTGCATAAGCACTACATTTCACTACAGTTTTTAACCATAGAAAAGAAATAACAACAGCAGCAAAGTCATGGTTCTAAAAAAGTTCATCATTTATCAAAATGAAAACTAAATTAAGAGTTCTATTTATTTATTACATATTACAAAATCTGTGTCAGCATCAATAAATTAGTAGGAAAAATTCACTTCGGCAAGTAATTTCTTTACCTTTTTAAAATGTCCTTATTCTAAATTCAAAGATCCTCTATGGAGGATTTATGGGAAAATATAAGCAAGAAGTGTATAGAAAGGGGTATTAAAGGGTTTCAAGCTATATCTGTGGAGGAAGATGCTTCATTATTGAAATAATGGATGAACAGTATATAAGCAAACTACATGGTCCAAGTTTAAAATGTCACTGGAATTCTTACATTCTTTTCAGAATGCTAGAGACGTTACATTGTAACCAAGGATACTGTTTAGTTTTGATGAATGACATAATCATTATAACAAATAGCTAAGTAAAATTTGATTTAACACTGTACTTTCTCTTTCCCTGTGACTCTTTCTGACATTGAAATTATTTTCATAAACATAATGGGATTTATTTATTCATTTAAAATATGATCAATATATTGAAAACAACCACATAAACAAAAGTTCATTCTGGGGTCTTCAGTAAGTACATAAATAAAAGCTCTTTATGGAATCCTATAGAAATTTTAGAGTATAATGATTTCAGAACACTTTTACTGCACCATTTTCCATCTTACTAGCTTTGTATTAAAATATTTAATCTCTTATATAATTTCCTTATTTGTAGAATGAGGAAATTGGAGGATATTTTTAAACTTTTCAGTCTCAGGACTTATTTATACTCATGAAAACTGCCATGGACATCTACCCCTACCAAAAAAAGTTTTTGTTTTGTGGGTTATGGCTATTGATATTTACTATACTAGAAGTAAAACAACTTAGTTTTATCAAGAAAATTTTTTGGCCTCATGGAGTTCATGAAAGTGTCTCAGGGACTAAAAGGGTCCCTAGTCCACATTTTGATAACTGCTGGACTAGATATTTGCTTTACAGGTCATTCCAGATCTGTTTTATGTAATTTTTTGATTCTGCTAGTTAGGTTACTCCTTTTGGCTGTCAAAAATCACAGCTTTTCTTATCTGGGTATTCAGAGATTACTTTGATTAAAATAAAGAAAAAATCTATTTGTGATCTATGTTCTTGTGATGAGCCTCTTCAAATTTATCAAGGCTGGTCCTTTTACATAAAATCTTCAATAAAACCCACGCTTAAAGTCTTCTGAGCTTTGGAAAAAACTTCAAGACCACTTGTGACTCCAGATCTAGGAGTCTTTACAAATGCAGAGAAACCTCTGTTAAGGCAATTTTTTTAGGCAAATCCAAATAATACAAAACGAAACACCTACCTTGAACTGTTAGAGTTGCTGATGCTTCAGCTTTTCCAACCATATTTTCTGCAACACATGTGTATGATCCCATATCTCCAGCCATTACTTTCCGAATTTTCAATGTATGATCATCTCGAATTTCATATCTTAGGTACATATCAAAAGAAGAAGGAAAAAAAGTCAAATAATGTTGAACAATTAAGCTAAAACTATTACTTTACAGGTTTATAAGTTACTTTACAGGTTTATAAGTCTGTATCTTCAGAATAATATTTCCAACAAAAATACATTATTTAAAAATGTGAATTCTTATATAATAGGAACTCCAAATTATCTAAGTAAGTATTCCTATCTGTGACATTAAATTGCTTCAAGATTCTGGCTCCATTCTCCAAGATAGGGAATTATGTCATAAGAAATTAAGAACCAATCCCTTAGGGGAATTTAGGGGAGTAATGTTGGATGCCAAAGAAATCTAACCCCAAACTGATGATTTTCCTTTTGAGAAAAAAAAGAAATCTATCAATTATTACTCTTATTCTAAACTAACCATTTAGAATAAAGAAGTAATATAAACCCATTTTATTTCAGGAGAAAGGTAAACATTTTCTAATCTCTATTTTCCCTGGCTACCCAAAATCTCCAGAGCTGTTTCCTTGGCTCCATTTTGATTTGGTTGACTTTTGTGAAGAGTTATGGTATGACTAGGAAGAGTTTTGATAACTCTTTTGTGATTAAAACAAAAGTAACTTAGAATCACTATCCAGATATTTTAATATGATTAACCAGAATATTGATTATGCTGACATGATACCTGGATTTAGGAAGCTCTCCATCATCTTTTCTCCATCTTACTGTAGGTACAGGGTCACCTCGGGCCTCACATTTAAATTCTGCACTGTCATCCACAGTTACTGCCAAGTTACTAGGTCTCTTCACAAATGATGGTCTCTCTAAAATTAAATAAACAATGACTTAATATAAAAGATGCATACATTTCATTTCTAACAAATTTCATAATTTTAAGTATTCAATTAAAAATAAAATTGTCATTTTCTGAAGTTTATTTTATAATAGTATATACATAATATCCATTCTTAGCAAAGTGCTGTGCAAATTCAATGTGATAAAAATATATTGCTTAATTGATAATTACTTAACAATGGTGGTACTCTGTACAAAAATATTCATAGCTGCTTTGTTTGTGGTGGCAAAGAATTGGAAATTGAGTGAATGTCCATAAATTGGGGAATGGCTTAATAAACTGTGATATATGTATATGATGGAACACTACTGTTCTATTAGAAACCAGGAGGGGTGGGAATTCAGGGAAGCCTGGCAGGATTTGCATGAACTGATGTTGAGCAGAATGAGCAGAAACAGAAAAACTTTGTATACCCTAACAGCAACATGGGAGTAATGATCAACCTTAATGGACTTGCTTATACCAACAGGCAACAATCAGGCAAAATTTTGGGATATCTGCACCAGAGAATGCCATCTGTATCCTGAGAAAGAATTGTGGAGTTTTAACAAAGACCAGACTATTACATTTAATTTTTTTTAATGTTATCTTACAATGTAATTCTGCTATATCGCATACTTTATGTTTCTTCCTTAAGGATATGATTTCTCTCTCATCACATTCAACTTAGATCAATGCATACTTAGATCAATGGAAACAATGTAAAGACTAACAAACTGCCTTTTGTGGGGGGGGGGGAGCAAGATTGGGGGAAAAATTGAAAAATTCAAAATAAATAAAATCTTTCAAAATAAAAAAACAACACAATAGTGATGCTCTCTAGGATTTGCTAGATATAAATCACTTGTACTTTACATATTCTTCTCCTTTCCCCACTAATTTTTTTTTAGGTTTTTGAAAGGCAAATGGGGTTAAGTGGCTTTCCCAAGGCCACACAGCTAGGTAATTATTAAATGTCTGAGGCCTGAGTTGAACTGAGATACTCCTGACTCCAGTGCTGGTGCTCTATCCACTGCCACCTAGCTGCCCCCTTTCCCAGCTATTACAAAAAAAAAATTCACCTTTCCAATAAAACCATTTAAGTGAAACAATTTCAAATTCAATATCAGTGATAGTTTTTCAGGTAGTCAAATGATCATTATTTTTTTACCCCATTCAGGATAATACTCAGCTTGGTCAAAACCCCATCTGTTTTGCTCTTTTAAATAAAATATTACAAGACCTAGACTTTTTTATATTAGAAGCTGCTAGGTCTTCTGAAATTCTGAATTTATCTCTGCATCAGTATTTAATTTCTTTCTCTTTTATTGCTACTTGCAATATTTTCTCCTTACTCTGGAAGTCTTAAAACTTGCTTCTAACATTCCTATAAGTTTTCCTCCTGGGATTTATTTAGGTGATATTTAGTAGATAGTTTTCTATTTCTATTTTACCCTTTTGTCCTAAAAATTCACATTAATTTCTCTAATATCTTGTTATGTTGAATCAAGATTCCTTTTTTTGGAATGTATACTATGTTATTTATCAAAACTTTGCTTATGTTTTCCTTCCTATCTCTCATGGCTTTCTTTCTTTCTCCTTAGTTCTAATTTCTCACAAAAATATGGAAATATATAAAAGAGAAATGGACATGTACAACTTTATCAGACAGTTCATCACCAGGTTGGCGGGGGAGAAGATGATAGGAAAAATAGCTAACTTACAATTTTGCAAACAGAGGAATCTTGAAAAACTACCATGGCATATTATTGGAAAAATAAAATAAAATATCAGGAAAAAAAGATTTTTGGGGGGGGACATAAGTTCCAGGTGGTCCAACAATTTCTTTTATTGCCTCTCCTCAATTTGTTCTCTGGATCAACTGTTTTTCTAATAAGAAACTACAGATTCTCTTCTATTTTTTTTCTAGGTTTATAATTTATTATTCAATTTATCTTGTCTAGTTCTAGTTTTCAATTCTAGTCTTCTTTAAGATTTTGTACCACTTTTTTCAAATCAGTAAATTTCTTTTCATAATTCTCTTGGATTGTTTTTTATTAATTTTTTCCTCAATCTCCCTTATATAATTTTGAAATTTCTTTTAAAGTCATTCTGAGAACTATTTTGAGGTACATAACCATTTGACATTATTTTGAGGGGCAGAAGTGGTCTTCTTAGCTTATTATCTTCTTGTGAATATGAACTCAGATCTTCTTTTATTCCACAGTAACTATATATGGTCAGGTTGCTTTTCCTTTAAACATTTGTTTTCATTTTTATTTTTTTTTATTTTATTTCTATCAGCTTAATATAGCAATCAGGTATTAATTCCAAATTGGGGTTAATGGTGCCCCAGGCAAAAAAGCTTTTTTAAAAAAACCATATGATCATGTTAATAGTTGCAAAAAAAAAGCATTTGAAAAAATACATAATTTTCTACTTAAAATATTTTCAAGTATAGAAATAATGGATTCTTCCCTTAATTGATAAAAACATTTACTTAAAAACATCAGCAATCATTATTTGCAAAAGGCATAAGCTAGAAACTATCTCAGCAAGATCAAGTGTGAAACAAAGATGCCCACTACTACCAATATTATTCAATATTGTATTGGAAATCTTAGCAATAGCAATAAGAAAAAAAAGAAAAAAAATAGAATTAAAATAGGGAATGAGGTAATAAAACTGAACTCTTTCTGCAAATGATAAGACAATACACTTAGAAAATCCTAAGACTCAACAAAAAGTTAGTTGTAACAATTAATAATTTTAGCAAAGTAGCAAGATATAAAGTAAATACACATTCCTTTATATCATAAATTCCTAAAAGAAGAAATAGCAAGAAATACTACCTCATTTAAAATAACTTCAAGGTGGTATGTAACAAAAATGATGACTTTTCCCTAAACTAGTTTATATATTTAATGACATGGCACTCAAATTACTAAAAACAATTTTATTGAATTAGAAAAAGTAATAATTCATATGGAAGAAGATATTCAATATCAAATAGAAAACATATAAAGGAAGGAGGTTTAGCAATACCAGATCTTAAATAATATTATAAGGTATTATTTACTGAAATTATCTGGTACTAGCTACTAAACAGAAAGGTAGATCAATGGAATAGAGTAGACATAGAATTTACAGCAGGAAATAAATTTTAAAACTTTGTATTTGACAAGTGTAAAGATTTTAGATTTGGGAAGATGAATTCATTATTTGGCAAAAATTTTGGGGAAAACTGTAAAACAGTATGATAGAAATTGGGCACAGACCAATATCTTACATCATTTACAAAGATAAGATCAAAATAGATACATGACCTTTATTAAGAAAGATGTTATAAGAAAATTGGAAGACTACAGAGTCTGCTATCAAACTTAAGGATAAGCAAACAATTTATGAATAAATGAGAGATAGAAAGCAGAATGAGGTGCCAAGTGGATAATTCCAATTAAATTAAATTAAATTTAAACACTTTTTATACAAATACAAAATTTGTAACCAAGATCAGAAGGAAAGCAGAAAATCTGGGGAAAAAAATTATAGGTACTTTATAAGATAAAGGATTCATATTTCAAATATAAAGAATTTTGTAAGTTCTATAAGATGGGAATCATTACTTAGTTGAAAAATGGTCAAAGAAAAGGAAATCAAAACAATTTATACTCTAAATCATTATTGATTAGAGAAATGCAAATTAAAATAACCTTGAGATATCATTTTATACCTATTAGATTAACTAAGATCACAGAAGGAGAAAGTAACAACTGTTGGAGGGGATGTGGAAAAACTGAAATATTTAATCATTGTTGGTGAAATTGTGAACTGATCTTACCATTTTGGAAAGCAATCTGAAATTATGCCCAAAGATTTATTTAACTGCCTATACCCTTTGACCCAGCCAAACCACTGCTAAATCTGTTTCCAAAGATGTTTAGGGAAAAAGGGAAAAGAACCAATACGTTCTGAACTATTTATAACAGTTCTCATTGTAGGGGAAAGGAAGTGAAAATTGCAGAGATGCCCAGCAATTGGGGAATGGCTAAAGAAGTTGTGGTATTCTGATGGAACAGTCATATTCTATAAGAAATCATGAGTTCAGTGAGCTTAGCAAAAAATAGAACGACACAAATAATGAAAAGCAAAATAAGCAGAACCAAGAGAACAATGTATATACAAGTCATAATAATATTGTTTTAAGAACTTTGAAGCAAATAGGTCATTTTGACTAGTTAACTATAAAAGACCTAGAAAGACCAGAGAAAGAACTGAAAAATAGAAGTATGTATGAAATGACTTTACATATAAATCCATATTTTACATCTAATGTCAATGGAAAGGAGAGATGGGGGGGAAGGAAAGAAAAGAAAATTACATAACTTTTATCATATATTTAAAAAGTAATAGCAAATGAGAAACAGATTTGCAGTTTTGAGTACAATCATCTTTTTTTTTTTGGTTTTTGCAAGAGAATGGGGTTATGTGACTTGTTCATGGTCAACTGTTAAATGTCTCAGACTGCATTTGAACTCAGATCCTCCTGACTATAGAGTTGGTGCTCTATCCATTGTGCCACCTAGCTGCCCCGACAATAACCTTTTTATATTACACTAAGTTATAAAAATGCTTATTGTATTTCAGAAATTAAAAATAAAATCTATTTAAAATACGGTGATATATCATTTTTCATATTCAATGTTTATTTTTCATAATTAATTTTTCAAGATTTCATACCACCAATGTGAAAACTCAAAAAAATGGCCAAATTCTCAATAGGAAAAAATATCTCAATTATATGAAAAAAAATGAGATAAAAAACAACCTATGGAACTAACTGGTTCATAGAAATGTTTACTATTTCTTAAAACAGCAAATCTGTTCAGATAATTGTCTTTGTTTTGTTCTTGCTTTACCTTTTCTATGTCAATTTAGAAGATTTCCTTCCTAGGCTACTCTAATATTACACACCAGTCTACAAGAAAGCATTATTGATGGAAATAGTTTTAAACTTCTTTTAAGAGGGAAAAAAAAGACATTAATTCCGTATCCTTAAATAACAATGTTTAAATAGTTTTTTATGTAATGTCATTTGCCTTACTTTTACATGTAAACATTACATTAAAAATGAATACAATTAGGACAGGAAGTTTCTTATATGGCATGATTAGGGAACAATGTACTCCATATGAAAGAATCTGTCAACTGAAGTTCACTCCTTCAGAGGTCAAAACATGTATTTCATAACTTATTCTCAGAAATTATCAATAGCAGCGATCTCTGAAGAGGGCATATTGACTTAGGAAACCTAAACTATCTATGTAGTCTTGTAATCTTATTTATTTAGTTAAACATTTCCCAATTATATTTTTATCTGACTCAGTACAAGTTTAGTTTACAGACTAACATTAAGTACAATTTTGACTGTGTAATCAAAATTAGACATTTTCTTGATATTCCAAGAGATAGAATGGTGCAATGAATATCATTTAGGACTGAGCATCAAGAATACTTAGGTTTGACCACCTCCTCAAGCACTTGCTATTTTTGTGATTAGTCATTTAACTTCCCTGAGAACCAGTCTCCTCTTTTGTAAAATGAAAAGAACTAAAGACTTCGAAGGATTGTTTTAAACATCAAATGAAGCAAGAAAATTATTGTGCAAACTATCAAGCATTATATAAATCTAGATTACTATTATTATTGCTATTATTAACATTACATTCTAATACAACCTTCTCTGAAGGGTTCAGGAGGCATTAAGAGATAACAAGTCTAATAAAAAATGGGTATTAACAACCATCCTCTAAATCATATAACTATGTCAGCTGTCACGTCTCTTTGCTTATAATTTTATACATGCCTTTAATGTCTTCTTAGCTTATCCACCAAAAAACAAATTTATTGTATGTGTTGAAAAAATAGATAATAAAATTCAGAACCCAGTTCAATGCCCTAAAGATTCCTGATATGAGAGAATTTATAATTGGTTCCTTCTCTTCTCTCCATGAAGAAGTAATAGAGTTAAAGTTAGGAATGATGTATACTCCCAGAAATAACCAATATATTAATTTGCTTTGTCTTAATAATGCCTTCTTTGTAACAAGAGAAGATTTCACTGGCTTGAGGAATGGTGCTGAGAAATGACAGTGTTGTAAGAAAAACTAAAGTATTAAAAAATATTAAAAAAAATCTAATTCAAATTCTTTTTTCTGGAAATGGCTAAAAAGTAGAGAGCTAAAAGATTCTTAAATGTCTTCCTGAACAGACTTAATGACAATTCTCTCAACCAATCAAACGGTTTTGTCACTTAATTCATGTGTTAGTCATTTTTCATATATAAGATCATCAAGTATCGTGATATATTTAAATGAGAGATTAATGTTCTATTAATTAAAATCATGCTTTATTTTTTACAAAAATCAATGGATAAGAAAAAGTGAACTATTAAGTCATTGTTCTTATATACTGATACTTATTACTGGAAATGTATATTTAGCTGTGTAATAATGCAACTATTAATAGTTTTGACATGACAATGTGACACTGACAATAATGGATATGAACAGATGTGGCTATGCTATGTGTCTGTGAGAAATAAAGCTATAGGAGACACTGTTGGAAAACATCTTTAGGATGAAATTCACTCACTTACAAACCTAAAAGAAGATATAATATTTGGGGAACAATGACATTTAGATAGGAAAAAAGTCCTTTACCTAAAACAGTTAGTTCTGCTACTTCACTCTCTCTTTCTCCCACCATATTTGTTCCAACACAAACATATTTTCCAGCATCACTCTTACGTGTATATGTAATCATGAGCTTCCCTCCTCGGATCTGTAAAAAAACAAAACAAAACAAAAAAGGAATTACTTTAGTCCAAAAGATAAAGAAGCATAGTTAAAAAGTCAATGGAAGAAACCTTAAAAGTGGTGAAGCAAGAAGCAGCACAGTAGCTTTCTCCAACAATGACTCTGAAGATATTGGAAGAGCACCAGATACCTGATGATCAGAAAGTTTATTCCAAGTCAACCCAGAGAGACCATAAAAAGGCCTGTGGGAACTTCAGAACTGCTACCAACAAGAAAGCCCAACACTGGGCTTTCTAGCACTGAAACGGCTCTATCTCAGGGTCAGGGTCTTTGAGCCTTCCAACCCAAAGGGGTAATATGTCATCTATAGCTAAGTATGGCCTCAAGGAATTGGGAACAGGATTATTTTTTTTCTGGACTGGTCTTGGAACGGAGTAAAAGAGAAAAGCGGAATGAAACTGAGGCCACTGATTTTGTACCTGGGCATGGTGTAGAAAAATGGCAGTCTATAGTTCTGTCACTTTGCAACCTGAACAAGACCAAAGATCCAGCTCATAGATCAGAGACAGCAAGGGATTTGTGGAAGGAGGTTAAGGAGAGAAGAAAAATAAAGATTTGTAGCAAAATAACCAAGAGCAGGGAACAGGAAGAACAGGCAGGCCTACCAAGTGTGGTGCCCAGACCCTAAACCACAACTAAAAACTTGTTAAAACGTAGATTGGAAGGTCAGTAATCAGGTGATTTTGTGCATAAAGTGGGTAACTCATTAAGCAACAGCAAACCCCCATAAAGAAAGATCAGCACCAAACAAGGTTCCTATATTCCCTTCAGAAATGTAGAGATTTTGATCTTAACACAAAGTTCTAATTCTGGAAATAAAGTTAGAAGAATGAGTAAACCAAAAAGGACACTATTATTATAGAAATGTTTTAAGCTAGGGATGTCCAAGAAATGAATCCAGATGGAGGTGCTACACAATATTTGCAAGATTAAAACAAGTGAAAATATATTTTGGTAACAAAGTCACTTACAATTCTTGAAATGAAGAATTGTACAAGTGAAATGAAGAATTATACAATTTAAGTGAAGAATTATACAAAGAGGTTTGTTTTTAATTGTTTCGGTTAAAAGAAAAAAAAAACAAATAATAGATCAAATGAGAAAACCTAAGGAAAGAAAGGAAAGTTCTGGAGCAATCCTTACCAGGTTAGACACTACCCAAATATTGAAATGTAACAAAGAGAAGAAAATTACTTCTCAATAAAATAAAAAATAAAAATAAAAAAGTTTTTTATAGAATAAAAGAAAATAGAATGGTGGGACAAAGCTAGGAAGCTCCTGAGCTTTCCCAAAACAACTCTGTTTGAAGTCTCAAAACAGATTATAAATGACAGAACCCAATCCCCCCCCCCCCCCAAAAAAAAAAGTGAAAAGATTTTCAGCAAGGAATCTTGAAGGAACTCTAGGAAAGGGTCTGTTTCATGAGACTAAAAGGGGAGTGTGGTCCAGCATAGGCAGCAGATCTGGGAAGCCAACAAGAGGCTCTTAGCATAGCTCTGGTCCCATCTCAGGAAGGCAGTGGTACAACAGGCTAACACCGAAGGTCTCAATCACAGTTCTGAGAGCAAGGTTCCAGACCTGCCAGACCAGAAGATGGTGGTGTTGAGTGACAAAAGTGCTGCAAGCAAACTGTGAATATATAAAATGACAGAGCAGAAAATCAGAGACCAGGCATGTAGCCCAACACAAAAAAAGTTTGGAACTTTATCCCCTGTGCCCTAGGAGTAGAGCTCAACTATCAAAATGATAAAAAAAAATTTAAAAAGGTCCTAAATATGGAAAGCTACTATTCTGATAGGGATGATAAATACACAATCTCAGAAGAGGAAAGCAATGACAAATTGCCTACTTGTGAAGTCTCAAAGGAGTTTATGAACTGTCATCACATTCAAGCTCTCTTGGAAGAACTCAAGAAGGATTTTAAAACCAAAGAAGAGAGAAAGAAGTTAAATGGAAAAAAGAAAATGAGAGTAAATCAAAATTTATGAAAAATTAACTGAGGAAATCAACTCTTTTAAAAATAGAAATTACCAACTGAGAAAGTAATTAACTCAGCAAAAAGTAAAACTGATCAGCTATAAAATGTTAAATGTTAAACATCAAAAAGTAAAATTAACCAACTGAAAGATGAAGCACAAAAACCTAACCTAAAAATTAGAATTGAAGTAATGGAAACTAATGACAGTAGAAGACACCAAGATTCCATAAAACTTGAACCAAAAGGCTGAAAAATAAGAAGAAAATGTAAAGTACCTCTTAGGAAAAAGACCAAATTGGAAAATATTGAGTCCCTCTTCCTGACTCTTATGATGAGTCCCTTTCTGGACTCCCTCAATCTTCCACAGGCAAGCACTGAGTACTCCGTTTATTAAACCAAATACCAGTGCTTAAATATCCTTCCCAGTCAGTAATTTACTCCCACTCCTGTGGCACTTAGTTAAAACAAGCTCTGGTGCTCAAGGACACCAGGAGATGATAGTTTACAATGCTCCCCCACACAACATATCCCCTTTCTTGTTTTTTTTTTAAATAAAATTATTACATAATTGCCACATAAGTTGTAAACAAAAGTTCAAAAACAGTATAAACAATAGTAAAAAACAATATTCCCAAATTCCTTGAAATACATTTTATCCCCAACTTACAAAGATTACAAAGTTTTTTTTCTTTTGCCAACAAAAAAAACCTTTCAAAGCAATTAAATTCAAAATCCAAACTAAAAGGAATAACTTTTAACTTTACCTAACTATTTTGGAGTTTAAACACTAACACAAACACAGAAAACAATTCACTTGTATAATATTTACCAAGCTGAGATTGATACCCTGGCCAGTATCAGATCTCAGAATATAGAAACATTTTCCCACCTCTCCAGGCCACTAGAGAGATGCAAAAACATCCTATTGATGATTAAATACACACATACACACACACACACCCCCAAAATATTAGCCATAAGCACAGGCTTCCTTCAAAAGACAAAATCTAAATTTCCCAATCCCAGGAAAGAAAAACCTTCCCCTTTTCTCTTAACTAGTTGAACCACAAATCTTCCCAATCAATAATCTATTGAAAAACATAGTCATTGCCCAACCCCTCCCCTCCCCTCCCCAAACCAGGAGGAACTTATGGGGGTCCCTTGATTTCTAAAACAAGTTTTTTGAAACATGGATTTGAGTTTCAAAGTTCCAAAAAGAAAGCTTTCCCTTCTCCCTCCCCCCTCGCTCCACAGAGGGTGGGGGCTGCAGAGAATAAGAGAGAGCATTTGAAACCACTTAAGATGTTGATAGTACAATCTGGAGTTGTTGCACCCTGTGAACAGCAGTCAACACCATCACAGAGAATGAAATTCATTGTCAGGGTCAAAGTCTGTGTCAGAGTCTGCATCAGGGTCCAATTCAGCTAAGAAAGGTCTCTACAGTCAGTTGTAGGTCCAGGAGCCCAGGTCAGGCCCAAAGCACGTGTGGTCCAGAGCACCAAGTTCAGGCAGGCAGCCCCAGGCAAAAAGAACAGCAAGCAAGTTCTCCACATCCCATTCAAGGCACTGGTGGTAGCATCAGACTACTGCTTTAAGGAAGAAGCTCCTCCTCAATGCTGAATACCATTTGTCTTTTCACTTTCACTTTACACCTCTCTGCTCTGGAATGTTGTTTGTATCTGCTGTGTCTTTGTACTGGACTTTACCCATATAACTCCGCCTTCTTGTCCCTGTTCAGACACCAATATGTTGAGTCCTTCTGGACACCCTTATCCTTGCCCCAGGCAAAAGTCAAAGGGGTGGGAGACAAGGAAGACAAGTTCTCCCTGTGTACACCAAGGTCTCCAGTGCTTAAATACCACCCCAGTCTCTAATCCACTCCCACTCCTGTGGCATGGGCAAAATAGGGCTTTGGTGCTCAAGGACACCAGGTGATTCATTTACAGTGCTTCCACACATAACAGTCCCTAACAGGAAACTAGATCCAAGAGAGATAATTTACAATTACTGATCTACCTGAAAGCCACAATCAGGGAAAAAAAAAAAGTCTGAACAATATATTTCAGGAAAGTATCACAGAACAAAATGACAAAATAGTGCTTGAAAGAAAACATCAATAATCTCCAAAAAAGAGATCCCAGAATAAACCTCTAATGAATATTAAAGCAAAATTTCAGAATTCTCTGCTAAAGGAAAATATACTGCAAGCAGTTAAAAAGTAAATATATAGAGCCAAGATCAGGATCATTTAGAGCTTATTAGCTTTACCATGAAAGGATTAGAGAACCTGAAAGATGTTACTCAAGAAGGCAAAGGAGATTCAAAAACAGTGTTTAAGGAAACAGAGATACTGGGTCCTGGTGGTGGGAACTTTATGTTTTGATGATTTTAAAAGAAGAAAGAAAACAAAATAGAATATGTAAGAGAAGAAAAATTCTCTAAGATAATCACAGTATGCAAGAAAAGGACTATATAAAGTGAAGAAAAGATGAGTAAATAACACATCTCATTTTCATCTGAAATAGTAAGAAAAGATTAGACTATCCAGATAATTTATTAAGCATTTACTATTTGCTAGCACTTTGCTAAATGTGAAGGCTCCAATAAAGCTTCATGCACAGAGCCTGATACAATAATATTCATTCTATCAGGAAAACAGAGGGAAGAACATGAAATTTTAAGAAAGGAAGAGGAGATTCAAAGATATAACAGTCATAAAATTCCTCCTCACATGTTAATAAATGCAATGAGACATTATTACCCTATAAGAAAAATTATCTTAGATATATAAAGTAGAAAAGTCAAAAGAAAAACAAATCAAAACAACATGCACAATAAATATTGAAATTTAAGTTTTAAATAAATACTAATAAAGTGGTCATCACAAGTTAGCAAATATTGTATAATTTGAGGTGCTGTAGATAAGAGTACTGGGCCTGGAATCAAGAAGAACCCAGTTCAAGCCTCAGACACTTAATAGCTATCTAGTCAAGTTTAACCTGTGTGCTACAGTTTACTCATTTGTAAAATGATCTGGAAAAGGAAATGACAAACCTTTTCAATATTTTCCAAGAAAAATTCCAATTGGGATCAAAAAGAGTCACATATAACTGAAACAACTGGAAAAACAAAATATACTATGGTCAGGATGGATTTATTCAGTTAATTCAATATTATAAAAATTAGAAAAGTTATGCTGTATTACTTCATTTTCTTCCTCCATAAAATGTGCACCTCCAACCCAAGGGTTGTTTTGAGGACAAAATAAGATACTTGTAATGAACTTTGCAAATTTTGCAGTGTGTGTGTGTGTGTGTGTGTGTGCATGTTTTAAAAATGCTATTATGAACTATCTCATCTCCGCTCAATCACTCCAACCCATCAGGAAGGCAGATCCTTTCCTTTACTTCTTAGCTTATATTCCCTAAATTCCTTAGCTTTTGTTTTATTTCAAAGGTTTACTGCTACTCACTGCTGAGAAACATGACTACAAGATTACCAAAACATTAAAACTTAGAAAGACATATATTAATCCTAGCTGGATACTCTAGAGGGATGCTAACTTGTTTCCTGCAGGTATAACCAGTGATCAAATAAACAAAAAATGACAAAAATAAATTAATTAATATTATTTAATTAGAGATACTCAAAACACAAAAATTCTCGTTATTAAGATTGTTTAGTGTAATGAATCTGTAGACTCCTCTTCCCTTAACCATTGTTTGATGAATGAGGGAAAACAACTGTTTGAAATTTCTTCAAGGAATTCAATATTACAGTAAGAGAAGATAAAAAATATATACAGAGTATTATAATATGAAATAATATATGATAAGTGCATTGGCTTGCAAATCTTATTATCTGAAATCAGAGGCAGGAAGGGTAAATGGAAATATAATAGATGAGATGCTTAGAAAGGTATGTAAGTTTTTCTTTAGATAGAGGAGCACAGAAGTTCAACAGAACTTAGAGCCTAAAAGTATTTGTTTTTGCTGGCAATACAAGATGGTTATTATTATCCACGGTCCAAGGAACTATTGCAACATTTAAGGTCTAATACTTATGAAAAAATTATGAAAAAAACAAACAATGACTAAAACTTCAGATAAAGATGAAATTTCTAAAATTGAATTCTGGGAAAATTATTACATCAAATAAGCAATTAAAATATTCTCTATGCTTGATAGCAAATAACGAAGAAGCAATATGTATATAGGATAGAAGTGAATTTTAATACATTATATACATCCTAATTTTAAAGATTTTCCTTTTCAAAAACAAGAGCATTGAAGAAATAACAAACACTGGAAGAAAGTTTGTTTTGATGAACTACAAAATGATGATGCCTGGAAATAAGTGCTTGAAGATAATCATGGTGTTCAAGTAGCAGATAATGGGCAAGTGAAGTTCACTCTCAAAGAATATGAAGATATCATTTGAGCTATAGATACTGTGGAGCAAAAACATATGGAAGATGCAAATGTTGATCAGAGCCTGGAAATTGGCTGAGATCTGGGTAAATCTTTTTTTTTAAGTATGAAGATTTTTTTTTTTTAGTTTTTGCAAGGCAATGGGGTTAAGTGTCTCAGGCTGAATTTGAACTCAGGTTCTTCTCAGGTGCTCTATCAACTGCACCACCTAGCTACCCTATGTATGAAGATTTAAAAAGAACACAGTTCAGAATGTACTGCTAAAACATTTTAAATGACAATAATGACATCACCATTTCACCAATGTAGGTTCAGTACAATATTTCAGTAAGATATTAAGTAATGTTTTCAATATTTTTAAAATTTTGCTTGCTGTTTTGGCTTTGTAATAAAATTGAAGAAGTATTTTCCCTATCCTTTATATATTATGTCAATAAAACAAATACTTATTTTCATTTTTTTTTAGGTTTTTTGCAAGGCAATGAATGAGGTTAAATGGCTTGCCCAAGGCCACACTGCTAGTGTGTGTCTGAGGTCAACTTCTGACTCCAGGGCTGGTGCTCTATCCACTGGGCCACCTAGCCACCCCAAAATAATTATTTTTTAAAAACTGAACTGTAACTCCAAACAGTGTGAATTCAAACAATATGACCTTTGTGCTGAGACCTTGCTATGTTTTCTCTCCTAGAAATAGTAGCAGCATTGTCACTGGTGATCCTGAATATTGTCAATTCTTAGTAGATTTTTTTTAACCTATAAAATTTGGGTTTTTGGTTATGGCATTTCTTAATATTTTCAATTGGGGGGTCTTAGAAATAAGGGTTCATTCTATTTGTACTTTGCACACTAGTTCTAACTGCTCTTCAAACTGCTTTTGTTATACTTTGAAATATAGCATATATGTATATTTTTTTCTTATTTAAGAGACAGTTTTGACGAGTCCAATGTCCCTACTTATCCTGTATTTCATGTTATTTATTTTTGATAGATCTCGCACCTGTTCTTCTAATTTTTGAATCTTTTCAGTCTTCTATTTGTTCTGATATTGATTTTGTATGTCTATTTTTATAGACATATACAGACATTTTTATAGACATTTTCATAGCTCTTTACTTTCTTGCCCAGTATTCTAATTTCACTTTTTATCTTTCATTTCACTTTTTCCATCATATCTGTCAACTACCCTAAGAATACTTGTGCCTAATTAATTCCTTTTTATGGTGCTGATTCACTTATTTCTTTCCTTACGGTTTTCATGTTAGGATTTCTTTTACCTATAATATTTCTGTAGAACTTTTCTTCTCTTATTTCTTCACCATAACAAGGACCCGGAATTAAGCTTCAATTCTCATATTAAGACTTTGGGACTAGGCCAGCCAGTTTCCTTCTATATTTTTAAATGTGATAGCTTGGTCCAGGCTATTTTCCAATCTGGAAATGATGATAAACTGACCGAGTCCCACCCTACATGTATTTTAGAAATGTTCCCCCCTAAATCTCAGTCCTGATAAAAATTGGCTAGCTGGCTTTTGGTCTTGGCTTCCCCACTATAAGAGGTTATCTAGGTTCACAGTCTAAATCTAAGACTGGAAGATAGGATGAAGAGAACAACATCTACTCCATGTTATTGTGTGGTGACTTAGAACAAAGGACAAACATAATCATCACTTCTTTGTGAAATCAACCATAAGAAATTGAAAGTTTTAGGCTTTATTGCCTGGGGATGATTAGTACTGAGACTGTACAGCCTTTAGGCTAGTCTGTAAGGGCATTTCCACAATAGTGGTCCTATTCTTGTCTCTGGGCCAGTTCCTTTGCACTTATAATAAACAATCCTCAATCCCTAGAAAAGCTCTTATTTCAGATTCTATCTCCTAGTGCAGTCAAAATAGAATGGAGAAGTTCATTGGTGTATTTTACATTTCATAAGGTAAGTTCATCACCGATACATATTTCTGAAGAGCTGAGTTTTTTTGGCAACCTCTTCATGTCTAACCATCTTATTCAGCACTTGTAAGAATTTCGCAAATAACAATACACAGTAATTTAAAAATAACTAATAAAAATAAATATCAGATATCTAGAATACTAATGGAGTATATCATTCCTATTTATAATTAAAGATAACAAAAACCTCTCCTCCATTAAAGCTATGAGCTTATTCTCTTAAGTGTACTCTCTAAGAACTTCTCCAAAGCAAAAATCCCTTTCCAGAAGGGTTTATCTTTTCCCTGTATATTACATTTTTGTATGCTACATTGAACAACAAGATCACATAGCAGGGGCATGCATTCAGAAATAAAGGTATTGAGCTAAAGCAAGGAAACCTGATTCACATCTCTAGTATGAGTCAATAAATTACAATGAAAAGGTTCCCCCCCCCTCCTGAATATATAATTTGCATTGCCTTTGCATACACAGTATAAAAGCATATTTCCTTAAGGTTGTAAATAAATTGAGTCTTTACTCTGGTTGCACTATAGTGTTTACAATCTACTCTCCAATCAATGCTTAAAATTAAAAAGATGAACTTGAACTGAACTCATCTGGTATGTCTTCATTTCTCTACCCTAAAGCAAGTCAGATGATTTGCAGTATCTGTTACAAAGGAATTTTTTTCCAGCATCACCACCACAGTTATATGCACACACCTCTCAGGTTAACATTCTAAACTGATTGGGTCTAATCATGTAGAACAGCTACAGAAAATATCATCTGTTTTTCATTACATTAACCTAAACCTGTCTTGAATTCAATAGACCAAAAGAGAAACCACTAATTATATTAAGAACCTCAAAGCTGATTCCAAACTGTTAACTACCAAACTGTTGTATATTTAAGTTACCTTAATCCTTTTAATAGATTTTAAACTCAAACCCTATGTTTTTAATCACAAATAGTGTTAAAGAAAATAAACAAACATTGCAATAATGAACTAATAGCCTGATAATCTATAAAAGCTAAAGAAAAAGTTCATGGAGAATGTTCATATAAACCAACATTTAAACATAAGAGCAAAAAGATACTGAGAAAATGCAATACTGAGTAATTCTTTATCATGATCTTCCTTATATTTTTTGCATTTTTAAAATTTATTTTTTTCAATTATACTCAAAGGTAATTTTCTACATTCATTCTTTGAATTTCACATTTTTCTATCCACGTTCCTTCCTTCCCACCTCCCCATGACAGTGAACAATATTATATAGATTGAATCATGTACACTCATGTTTAATATATTCCCATTATTAGTCATGTTATGAAAAAGGAATTAGAACTGAGGAGGGAAAGATAAGAAAAAAAACAGAAAAAAATTTTGAGAATGAACATAGCATGATTTGATAGGCATTCTGACTCCATCATTTCTTTCTCTGGATGTGAATAGCACTTTTCTTAACATGTTCCTCAGGACTAACCTAGATTGCTGAAATGAAGAGAGGAGCTCCATCCATCTTAGTTGATCATCTCACAATGTGACTGCTAATGTGTCCAATGTTCTCTTGGTTATACTCACTGCACTCAGTATCAGTTCATGCAAGACTTTCCAGGATTTTCTAAAGTCAGATCACTCAAAATAGAACTCCATCACAATCATAGATAGTAACTAGTTGTTCATCTATTACCCAAATGATGGGCATCCCCTCAATTTCTTATTCTTTGTCACTACAAAAAGTTACAATAAATTTTTTTTTTATATGTAGGTCTTATCCCCGTTTTGGATGGAGACCTATTAATGGTACTGCTTGATCAAAGGCTATGCACAGTTAAGTTGCCCTTTAACCTTAGTTCCAAATTGCTCTTCAAAGTGGTTGGATTGGATCTGAACTCCAACAGTGCATTAGTATCCCAATTTTCCCACATCCTCTCCAACATTGATAATTTTCCTTTTCTTCTCATCTTAGTCAAACTGCTAAGTACAAGGTGCTATCTCAGAGTTGTATTAATGTGCATTTCTCTAATCAATAATGATTTAGAGCACTTTTACATATGACTATAGATAACTTTAATTTCCTCATCTGAAAACTACCTGTTTCCTTTGACAACTTCTCAAGTGGAGTTGTAACTGGTATTCTGATAAATTTAAGTAAATTCTCTGTATATTTTAGAAATGAGTCGTTTATGAGAAACACATTCTACATTCCTTCTAATACTGGTTTCCATTGATTTTTTAATTTAAAACTTTTATAATATAATGCATTCAAAATCATCTATTTAATAATTTATGATGTTCTTCATCTCTTCCTTGTTCATAAACTTCTCCTGTCTCCAGAGAACAAACAGACCAATTCCTTATTCTCCTAAATGGCTTATATAGTATGTCTAAATCCTGTATCCATTTCAACCTCCTAGGGTTTTTTTTTAACTTGGATAGAGA
Source organism: Macrotis lagotis (assembly GCF_037893015.1). NCBI lineage: Eukaryota > Metazoa > Chordata > Mammalia > Peramelemorphia > Peramelidae > Macrotis > Macrotis lagotis. The sequence goes on from NC_133663.1 coordinate 201,411,701, forward strand.
ATGTATATCATTTTAAGGAAAAATCCATTAATTCTTATACACTCTAGTGTTTTTAATAGGAATGAGTGTTGTGTTTTGTCAAAGGTTTTTTTAGCATCTATTGAGATAAAAGATTCCTATTAATTGTTTTATTGATATGGTCAATTATGCTGATTTTTTCCTGATATTGAACCATTCCTGCATTCCTTGTATAAAGTCTGATTTTAGAGTATTATCCTAGTGATAACTTATTGAAATCTTTTTTATTAATATTTTATTTAAATTTTTATTGATATTAATTAGGGAGAATGGAGTATAATTTTGTAGGTCTGTTTTGGCTCTTTTCTGGTTTGTGTATTCAAACCATGTTGATGTCATAAAAGAAATTGCACAGACTTTCAGATATATTTTCAAATAGTTTATATAGAATTGAAATTATTCATTCAAATATTTAGTAGCATTCACTAGTAAATCCAATTAGCATTGGAGAATTTTTTCTTAGGGAGTTCATTGATGGCTTACTCTTTACTGGAATGGGGTTATTTAAGTTACTGGAATGGGGCTAAGTAACTTATTAAGACAGTTTATATTTGTTCAAATATGCATTCATTTCACTTAGATTGTGAGATTTGTTGGCACACACAGGCAAAATAACTCCAATTTATTACTTTCATTTTCTCCTCATTGGAGGTGAGTTCATTCTTTTCCTTTCTGATACCAGTAATTTGAATTTCTTCTTTTTTTAAATCAGAGTAATCAAAGTTTTCTTTTTTGTTTTTTTCCATAAAATCAGGTCTCAACTTTATTAGTTCAATTGCTTTCTTACTATAATTTTATTAACTTCTCCTTTCCTTTACAGAATTTCTAATTTGTTATTTAATTGAGGATCTTTAATTTGTTTACTTCAAGTGGTTTTAGTTGTATGTTCAATTCAATGATCTCCTCTTTCTCTGTTTTATTCATGTAAGCATTTAGAGATATAAAATTTCCCCTAATAACTGTTTTGGCTGTATCTCACAAGTTTTGGCGTGATATCTCATCACTGCATTGTCCAGAATGAAATTATTCATTATGCTTATGATTTGTTTGATCCAATCATTCTATGAAATTATTTTGCATCCAATCAATTTTTAGAGCTTATCTTTTCATAGCCCTGATTACAAGCAAGTTTTATTGTATCATGACTTGAAAAAATATCATTAATATTTTTAGCTCTTTTGCATTTAATTGTAAGGTTTTTAATGCACTAACTTATGGTCAATTTTTGTGTAGATGCCATGTACTGCAGAGAAAAATGTATATTCCTTTCTATCATCATTAAGTTTTCCCCAGAGGTCAATCATATGTAACATTTCTAAAATTCAATTCACCATCTTAACTACCTTTCTGTTTATTCTGTGGTTAGATTTAACGAATTTTGAAAGAGGGAGGTTGAGGATTTCAACAGCATAGTTTGCTTTCCATGTCTTCTTGTTACTCCTTTAGCTTCACCTCTATGATTCTGGATGCTATACCACTTGGTTCATATTAATTTAATATGAATATTATTTAATTGTCTATGGTACCTTTTAGGAAGATGTAGTTTCATTTTTCAACCCTTTTAATTAGATCTATTTTTGTTTTCATGTTTTTTTGGAGGGAGGATTGTTTTTGAATTTGGCAAGGCAATAGAGTTAAATGACTTGCCCAAGGCCACACAGCTAAATAAATATTATGTGTCTAAGAACTGGAATTGAACTAAGGTTCTACTGACTCCAGGGCTGCTGTCTTATCCACTGGGCCACATAGCAGCCCCCAGCTTTTGTTTTATCTAAGATCGAGATTACTACCACTGCTTTTTTTAAAACTTCAATTGAAGTATATTATGCTCCAATCTTTTACCTTTACCCTGTGTGTCTCTCTCTGCTTCATAGGATTCTGGTTTTTAATACAATCTGCTTTGTGCTTCTATTTTATGGCAGAGTTCATCCAACACAATCTTTTTCTATGTATTAATTTTTTAAAACTTGCCTGTTACCTACCCTCTGACAAAGTTTACTCCTATCAACTGTCTGGATAGATGTACAATTCTCAAGTCATAAACATCATATCTTAATGAATTTATATTCCCACCCTCTGTTCAAGTATACTTTCTCAGCTGTTGGAATAGAAATTTTTAGCTCATAAGTTAAAATACGATCACATCAAGATGAATTTATACCCACACCCTTTGTCTAATTATGTTCCTTATTAGAATTATTTTCTTTCTATGTAGGAAAGTAGACAGTTTAGTCTATTTGACCAAGTTTTTTTCTTTCCATTTACCTTTTTTATGCATCTCCTGAGTCTTGTATTTGAAGATCAAATTTTCTGTTCATTTCTAGTCTTTTTTTATCAGGTATGTTTGAAAGTCATCTATTTTGTTGGAAATTCATCTTTTCCTCTGAAAGAATATGCTGAATGTTGCAGGGTAGTTGATTCCAGGTTGTGATCCAAGTTCCTTTGCCCTCCAGAATATATTTCAGTCCCTCCAATCCTTTAGTGGTGAAACTGATAAATCTTGCAAAATTCTGACTGTTTTTTTAAAGTATTTAATTTGCTTCTTGTTTAGCAAATTGTAGCATTTTCTCCTTTAATTGAGAATTGTAGAATTTGCCTATAATATTGTTAGAGTTTTTTTTGGGGGGGATACCTTTCTGGGGTTGATGGATGGATTCTTTGAAGGACTATTTATTTTATCTTATGATTCTAGAATATTAGGGGAGTTTTAAATGATAATTTCCCGAAAGATATCTTCCAGGCCCTTTTCTGATCATAGCTTTCAAGTAGATCAATAATTCATAAATTATTTCTCCTGAATCTATTTTAAAGGTAAGTTATTTTTCCAAAGAGTTATTTTATGTTTACTTCTATTTTTTTCAGGCTTTTGGTTTATTTTGATGGAATCCATTTACCCAATTCTAGCTTTTGGGGTTTTATTTTCTTCAGTTAGTCAATTTTACTTTTAAAAGAGTTTTCCTTTTTCATTTGGTCATTTTTACTTTTAAAAGAGTTGATTTCTTCTTCCATTTGAATAATTTTACTTTTAAAGGCATTTGTTTCCATTCAATATTGAATAATTCTCCCATATAATTCTCATTTTTCTCCATTTTTCTTGTTCCTCTCTTCTTTGCTTTTTAAAATTATTTTTGAGCTCTTCCAAGATATCTTTTGATTTGAGACCAATTCATAAATCTCTTTCAGAATTCACATGTAGACATTTTGCCTCTCCTTTGCTCCTCTGAGCTGGCGTTTTTAATCATCCCTATCAGAAAAGTAGCTTTATATGGTTAGGGCTCTTTTTGTTTTTTCCCTCACTTTGATAGTTGTAGTGCCTTTTTCATTTTTTCACTCACTTTTATATTTGAGTTCTACTCCTATGGGTGTATAGTGCTGGTTTTTGTGCTAAGGTCCAGATCTGTTCCCATTTTTTCTGTACTGGCATCACAGATACTCACAGTTTTTTTCCCTGCATTAGACAGTCCAACCCAGTCCCATCTACTACACCACCATTCCTGGGCTTGCAATTTGTCTTCTGATTTGGGTTTGGAGCCCTTGCTGCAGGTCTGTTGTACTGCTGGCTGTGGCTAGGAGCTTCTCCTGACTTTTCAGCTCTCTTGCCTACACTGGGCTACACCTCCCTTTTACCCTCATGAGACAGACTTCTTTTCTGAAGTTCGTCTACCATACCTTTAATTTAGATATTGTTTCATTCTGTTTTTTTGTTAAGTTCTGTCATTTTATTATATGTTTAAACTTCATTTAAAGTTGTTTTGGAAAGAGCTCCAGGAGCTTCCTAATGTAACACCACAATCCTGACTCTTCTTTTACACAAAGACACAAGCATACACATACAAGTCCACATACACAAATACACACACCTATAACTATAGGAAAATTTTGTGTGTTTGTGTGTGTGTGTGTGTGTGTGTGTATGGATGTGGGGGAATGTTTTAAAGACTCCTGGATTTGGATATTTATTTACTTCAGTAACAATGACTCTTGACTATCAAATTATTGCCATATAATAGGTAATTTGCATAGAGATGAACCTGTATCACTGACTTGTCATGGCAGATGGACTTGAATAACTCAGCAAAACAAGGAACTATACTATACAGGTTTACCACTGTACAGATTTACCAAAGATGCATAGAACATTCTGACAAAGAGTGAACCACCAGAAAACTTTGCCAAGAAAAGCCCATGGTCAGTGATAGTGGCAAACTATGGTTCAAAAGGTCACAACGAATCAGATATTATTAAACAACAATAAAATAGTGGTGAAGATAAAAGAATATGAGATCATTTGCTGGTGAAGTTCATTCTCAATCAATTGACTTTTAGGTTAGTCCCTGAAAAAAATTACCTTCTACACGGAATTGTAACATTACATATCTGTGCCTCTAACAGCAGATACAAGACCCAAAATCTACTAAAATCTTTGAGTTTCATTAAGTACAACATTATGAACTTATAGGTGAAATATCTCTTCAAATTTTAAGCAATAAGAATTCCTCTTATGGAATTGCTCTCATTTATGACACATATATAACAAAAATGACCAAGTACAAGTCACAGGCCTTCTCCATGGGAATCAGCACTAAAAGTCTCAAGGTCTCTTTATTCACTTTGTAGTAGAGCTATATAAAATTATTTTAGCAACTACAACACTAAGCAAGGTATAGAATACTAAAGAAAGTTTTCTTCACTTTACTGACTTTTACCGAACATGAGATAGTTGAAGCACTAACCCAAGACCTCACATTTAGAAATTTACGGATTTAAATGATTTTAACATTACTAGGAGGATTTGGATTTAGATGATATTAATATTTCTAGAAAACTCTGAATTTAAATGATGTTAACATTAATTGGGTAGCTAGGTAGAACAATGGCTAGAGGGCTGGGCATGGAGTCAGGAGGACCTGAGTTCAAAATCCGGCCTCTAACACAGGTATGTAACTCTAGAAAAGCCTCCATTTATTCATCTGTAACATGAGCTGGATAAAGAAATGGCAAATCACCCCAGTATCTTTGCCAAGAAAACCCCAAAAGGAGTCAAAAAGATGCAGACAAGGGGGCAGCTAGGTGGTATAGTGGATAGAGCACCAGCCTTGGAGTCAAGAGGACCTAAGTTCAAATCTGGCCTCAGATACTTAATAATTATCTATTTGTTTTTGCCTTGCAAACAAAAGATAACAAAACAAAAAAAGAGGCAGACAAGATATAACAGCAACAAATATTATTTACCAGTTCTTCAACAACACAGAAATAATAGAGCCTAGCACCTAATTATGAACAATGATAATAAGTTAAAAAAAAATTAGTATATAACAGGTAGGTTCAACTGTCCCTCTCTGCTCTGCCTTCCTTTCAACAATGCTCTTCCCAGTCTCTATATCCCTGTACCAGAAATGCCAGGCCCCTCTACACCTTGAACTGGGGAGTTTATTTCAGTCTTCCTGCCTTGGGTTTAGTTTATAATACTTGCCCCAAGTACAAAAAAGCCTGAGTTGAACTTCTGCAACATAATATTCAGGGAAATTGACGAAGAGGAAAATAAAGTCCATTACTAGATAGTCATCAGCCACCATGAAGTCCTTCAAATAAAGGGGAAAATCTATTCATTGCAATTCTGGATATTAATAAATGTAGGGAGTTTTTGTTTGTCTTACACATTGGGTCTAAACTAGCTTCTTTGCTACTCTGACTCTTTGTTCCCAAGTGCTTCCTTCTGAACGCAAGCAGAATGCATCTAATCCCCTTTCTACACAAGGACACTTCAAAATACCAGAAAGAAACTTGTATGTTACCTTCTTTCTTCCCAAAGTCAAAGATTCCTAGTTCCTTCAACTGATATGAGGCTTAAAGTAAATTAGATTCCAAATTACTTATACTGGTATATGTGTGTACGCTTGCACATGGAGAGAGGGGAACTCAAATATATGTCAGATATGCTAGGAGCTTGGCTTTCAAATAAGAAACATAAAAAAATCCCAAAATACAATGAACTAACTTCATAATAAAATAACTATTTTAATAAGTAATAAAGATATATATGCATATATATAATGAAATATAAATATGGTTAATCAATGAAAATATATAGCATAATATAGATAATCAGTGCAAATACAAATTAGTTAAATAGAGGATAGTATGGGAGTGAAGATGCTAATATTTAGTGGTAGGGGTTGGGAAAGACTTCATGAGAAGATGGTGCTTGAGATTCATCTTAAGGGAAAAGCTCTATGAGGGGCATAAAAAGAGGAAGTGAATTCTAGGCATGGGGAATTGTCAGTGTGAAAGTACAGGGATGAGAGACACAAAATTGTGGGTGAGGACCGTATTTTATATGAGCAATAAACAATTGGTAGTCAAAATTGATCCTTCAAAGTTTAATATCTCATTCCACTTTCTTTAGTTTCCCTTTTACTTCCAATTTGTTATACTTCACTATTCAATTTCACGGCTACATGAAAAAATAACAGATTATTCTAATCATTGAATTATTAGGCTAAAATGTAAAAGCATTAACAGCTTGATTCATATCTAGATATTTTTGTCTAATTCACCTTACTCATCAGAAAAATTCTATGTTTTTATTATGATAATCATCTTGTGACAAGTATGTGACGTTGTATGATAAAGAGGATGTGCATCTATCTATGGCATAATACAGGGCAACTCTATTATCTTTATTCTTTGCTATTTCATATTTGGAACTGTTAATCCAAAATCAGCTTTTGACATTCAAAACGTAAAAAATAAAATATACATTTTTAAATTTTAAGGCACTAATATATCTACTACTTTATCTAGGCTGATTTATTTTTCTGACATTCTTATCCAGCTTAACTATATATATGTACTATCTTTGGGAGTTATACAGGTTTAATGATAGGATCAGCCTAAATAAGCATAGTCATAATATTGAAAATATTTATATTCCAAAAATACATTCACTGAATTGATTTTTGCACAATAATAGTGGGAAGGGGGACTAAAATTACTTTCTTTTAAAAATCCAGTCTTTGACATTTTGTTTTTTATCTACTACAAGGATTTCACTTGGAGTAGAAGATGTAATTAGCGTTTTCTAGTAACTCCTAACTTTAACAATGCTATAGCTAAATTCAGAACTGATATAAATTAGTTTGGTTAGTTGTGGAGCTTACAAAATCATTTTTAAAGACAAGAAATCAGGTTGAATTCTCAGCTATCAGAGACATAGAAAAAGTTGATTGTTCAAGTAGAAATTCAAAGTTATCCGTGTTTGCTTAACCATCAACAAAGCTCCATCATTCTTATTTCTATTTCTTCCTCAACACTTCCCATTTCTTAATTTCAAACACTGACACAGTTGACTATGTACAACTACAGAAGTAGTCTGAGTATAATCTAACAAAAGGTTATATTAGGAAGTGCTGCCATAAAGTGCGGGGGGAAGAAGGAAAGTAGATACTTCTATTTTTAACAATGAAAAAAAAATATATAGATAGATAGATAGATAGATAGATAGACAGACTGTTAAATGGTGTAGTTAAAGGATAAAAGAAGATTTACTTTGTGAAGCTACAAATTATTTCCTTTTTATGTATCTAATATGTATCACTACTGTATAGCTTTAACAAGAAAAAAATGAATGATTACTATATGATCATTTGGAGAAGAAGAAAGGAGGCAATCTGGATCTGTAATTTTACATCATTTGAAGAGATTTGGGTATTGCAGTGAGAGGTTAAGTGATTTGCCAAGTTTCAAAAATGTGTGAAAAATCTTGAACTCAAGTCATTCTGAATCCATGCTCATTCTTTCTACACTTCTATAGCTATTTTTTTTCATGTGCTCCTTTATACCATGTTTGGTTTAAGGTCAATGTATAACAATAGGTAGGTATCACATTTCTCTTTCACAGGCTATAGATTTTTGCAGCCTAATGAAATAAACCATGAGGCTATTTTCTTCAATTTAAACTGGACCAATTTTGAGGGAGGTCAAATGCTGACTGCCAAACAAAATGGAGAAAAGATAAAAGCATGAAGGTTTTAGCTGATTCTTCAGGTATTTATGTCCAATAAAATTAGCACCATAACTTAAAACAAGATCTAGGCCAAGAAAGAAAGTTATTTGGAACTTAAGTATCAAAAGTAAGGAAAATGATTTAGTCTGTCTCTGTGAAAATACAAGACATAACACACTATTGAGTCTTCATATGAAAGCTTCATAGGATATAAGGCCTATAAAATGGATATACCTTCTTCTAAAATTTCATTAAATAATATCCCACAACTTTCATGGTTAAAAATCATACACAACTTAGAGATAATTTGAAGTCTATTTTTACCTTTGTTATTTGAGACAAGGGTTGCTACTCCTGTTTTTAATTTTTTTTTCATTTCAGCTGAAAAGATTCCGTTCCAGTACCTTATCTTTACTCTTTGGGTATCTCTCTACTTCCAAATGTGTTTCTTGTAAACAACATATCCACTCTGCTATCTACTTCTGGTTTATGGGAGAATATTTCCCTCCATCCCATTTCCCTTCAATCTCAATTTTCCTCAATCTCTACACTTTCCCTCCTCTCCAGTGTTTTGTTTCTGTTTACCAGCTTCCCCTATCTATCCTCTATTCTGTTACTCTCCCTCATCCCCCTTTACTTAAACTTCCCCCCCCCTTACTTTCCTGAAGAACAAGATAGATTTCTATGGTCAAATAATTGTGTAAATTAGTTCTTCGTTGAGTCAATACTGATAAGAGATTAAGATTCAAGCAAGGTCCATCACCCACTTCTTTCCCTCTTTGTGGTTCTTCATGTAAAATAATTTACCCCCATTCTACCTCTCCCTTTCTTTTGCACCCAGTGCACTTCTGTCTCTTAATTATTTATGGTCTTCCCTCAAATTCACCCTAAACTCATACCTTCTATAGATATTCCTTCTATCTGTACTATTACTAGCATAATTGTTAAAAATTACAAATTTTCATCTTCCCTTGTAGGCATGAAAACAGTTCATTTCCATTGAATCCCATAAGTTTTCTTTTCCCTTTTTATGTTTTCAGGATCTTTTTTGGTCCATGACACTTTTGTTCAATTCTGGTCTTCTTATGAAAGTTTGAAATCCTTCTATTTCATTGAATGAATATTTTTTGCCCTATCAACTGCATCTTGGTGGTAGTCCTAGTTCTTTTGACTTCTGTAATATCAAATTCCAGTAGGTTGAATGACTGCTTTTAATGTTACGGCTTGCTAAGTCCTATGTCATCTTAATTGTGTCTACCCAATGTTTGAACTGTTTCTTTATGGACACTTGCAACAATTTTTTTTTTTAACTAATTGTTCTGAAATTTGTCTGTAATATTCCTTCAAGTTTCTATTTGGGGATTGCTTCCCTGAGGGGATCAGTGGATTTTTTTCAACTTCTACTTTACATTCCACAATTATCAGGGCAATTTTCCTTAATGATTTCTATAAAGATGGTGTCCAGGTCCTCCTTTTGATTAATTCTTTCAGGTAGTTCAATAAGCCTGTCAGTTATACTTCCAACCAAGATGGCAGCAGAAAAGACAGACACAGTGTTAAGCTCCTGATCTTCCCTCATAAATAATATGAAACAAACCTCGTAACAGAAACCAAATCCACAAAACCCAGCAAGAAACTAGGAGAAGAAGAACTACCTCAAGGTTTGTCCACAATCCCGGGGATTGTGGGTGAGCTGGCCGCAGAGGGCTGACTCTGCCAGGAGCACAGGGCATGGTCAGAGCCTGAGAACTCAACTAGCCTCATCAGTGGGGCAGGGAAGATCATGAGACCCTAAAAGTGCAACCAGTCTGATTGGAGACAGGGTAGGTAAGAGTCTGAGAGCTCCACTAGCCTGAGGTGGACTAGAGCCTGAAAGCCTAAAAGCAGGGCAAGCCTGAGCGGTCAACTAGGAAGCAGAGGTATTATTGGTTGTGGAACAAAAGTTCTGGAGCTTGCCAGCAGAGTTGGAAGAAGAGTTCCAGGGCTTCATTTCAGTTGAAGCCTCTTCCCAGAACAAACAAAATTACAGCTTAGCTCCGCCCCAGGTGTGTGAGAAGAAGACCTCCCTCAGTTGTGAATAGGGAGAGAAATAATTACCTTGCTCTAGGGCAAAATCCACCATTGATCAAAGATAAATCAATACTGAATAGCTTCATCCAGGACTCCAAATTAAGAGAGATGGCCTTAAATTAAAGTCACAGATACTCCAGAGAAAGCAACCAACCCAGCCTTCTGGCCAGCCCACTTCAAGTTACTAAACACCGCGAGTAAAGCTCCTAGGGATCTCAACACCAAACCTCTGCGAATCAGCCCCTTGGCAACATAACGTCTTGGTAAAATGAAGAAAGGCCAGAAGAAAGGGGGTTCCATAGAAAAATTTGTAGAAAGGAAAGACCCTAACTCAGAGAGACTAGAAACGCTGAGGAGAATATGATCTAGTCTCCAACACAAAAAGACTTCCTTGAAGAAATCAAGATGGAGTTGAAAAATCATTTGGAAGATTTGGGAGAGAATTAACACCTTGCAACAAGGAAACAAATGATTGGAAAATAACAATTGGACTAATGCAAAAAGAAAATAATTCTCTCAAAACTTCAATGGGTCAAATGGAAAACTCTGAAAAACAGAATTGACCAATTGAAAAAGGAGTTGCAAAAGGTAAATGGAGAAAATTCTTCTCTAAAGAAAAGAATGGAGTCTGTGGAAACTAATGATTCCACTGAGACTGTTAAAGAGACTGTTAAACAAAACCCAAAAAACCCAGAAAAATATAGAAGAAAATGCAAAATACCTCATCAGCAAAAGAACTGACCTTAAGAACCAATCGAGAAGGGACAACCTGAGAATTATAGGAAAACCTGAGAATTATAGGATGTCCTGAAAACACTGAAGAGGAAAAAAAGCCTGGATTTAATATTACAGGATTTATTCATGGAAAACTGCCCTGATATCATGGAACCAGAGGGAAAAATTGTTATTGAAAGAATACATTGATCCCCTCTGGAAAGAGATCCTAAAATGAAAATACCAAGGAATGTTGTGACCAAATTCCAGAACTATGAGATAAAATAGAAAATGCTTCAATCAGCCAGAAAGAAACAATTTAGAAACCAAGGACCCACAATAAGGATTACACAGGACCTGGCTACATCAACATTAAGGGATTGAAAAGCCTGGAACAAGATATTCTGAAGAGCAAGGGAGTTTGGAATACAGCCAAGAATCCACTACACAGCAAAGCTGCACCTTCTCTTCCACGGGAAAATGTGGACATTTAACAAAATGGGAGACTTCCAACGTTTAATGATGTAAAGACCAGGGCTTAATAAAAAATTAGGTTAGCAAAGAGGAGATTCAAGAGAAACAAGAAAAGGCAAAAAAAAGGGGTGGGGGGGTAAGGGGAAAAAAAACTGCTAGCCAATAAGATAGCACTTGGGAGAAATGTTCTCATAACTCCTGAGAATTATAACTCTATTAGAGAGAATATAATTAGCCTGAAATGATGGACACTCATAACTTTTCTGTGACTCAGATAGAATGATTTAGAAACAACACCTCCTTAAAAAGGGGGACAGTAAGGAGACGAGAAGAGGGAAGAGACAGAATGGGGTAAATCTCATTACATTAGGATGTATAAAAGATCTATTATAATAGAGGGGAAGAAGGGAGAAGCTGAGAACCACCTGAATCTTACTTTCATCAGACTTGGCTTAAAGTTAAATTATATACTCAGTTAAGAAAGTTATCTTTGGTCCCATGAAAGGGGACCACTCAGAAGATGACAAAGTCAAAGTTTCTGTACCCAGAGTCTCAAAGAAAAATAAGAATTTGTCTCAAGCTATGGAAGAGCACAATTACAATTTTTTTTTGAAAAGCAATTAAGGGAGTAGAGAAAAAATTGGGAAGAGAAATGAGAGCAATGCAAGAAAATTAGGAAAATCAAATCATCATATTGGTGCAAGAAATACAAAAAATACTGAAGGAAATAACATAAAAAACCTGTTTAGGTCAAAAGGAAAAAGCAGTCAAAAACATCCATGAGGAGAAGAATGCCTCAGAAAGTAGAAATGATCAGATAGAAAAGGAGATTTAAAAGTTTCCTGAAGAAAATAACTCCTTCAAATGTAGAATGGACCTAAGGGAAGCTGAGGACTTTGTGAGAAATCAAGAAACAATAAAACAAAACCAAAAAGAATTAAAAACTAGGAGAAAATGTGTAATATCTCACTGGAAGAACAACTAGTAAACAGATCCAGAAGAGCTAATCTAAAAATTATTGGACAACTGGGAAGACATGACCAAGAAAAGAACCTAGAGGTCATTTTTCAAGAAATAATATAGCAAAGTTTTTCTGATATCCAAAAAGCAGATGGCAAAATAGAAATGGAGGTAATCCTCTGATCACCTTCTGAAAGAAACACCAAAAGAAAAACTTACAGGAATATTATAGCTATATTCCAGAGCTCCCAAGTAGTAGAAAAAAAATATTATAAGCAGCCAGTCAGAATGGCACTACAATCAGGATTACACAAGACTGAGTAGTGTCTACACTAAGGGCATGTAGGGATTGGAATATGATATTCCAGAAGGCAAAAGTACTTGAAATACAACAGAGAAACAACTATCGGCAAAACTGAACATCCTCTTACAGGGGAAACAGGGAAATCTTAAACTTTCTTTTGAAATGACCAGAATTGATCAGAAAGTTTGATCTTCAAGTACAAGAGTCAGGAAAAGCATAGAGAGGGTGGATGAGAAGGGTAAATTATAAGGAATTTGATGATGTTGAACTTTGTATATTTCTGTATGGGAAGATAATACAGATAACTCTTATGAACCTCATTTTTTTAGAGCAGTTAGCAGGAGCATTTATAGACAAGGCACAGGAGAAAGATGAATATAAATTTATATTATAAAGAGGGAGTCAATGAGTGAAAAGGTCTGTACTGGGAAAAAGGGAAAGGTGAGGTAGAATGGGCTAAGATGTTTCATGTAAAAGAGTCAAGAAAAAATTTTTACAATGGAATGGAAGAGGGGGGGGAAGGGTGGGAGGAATGAAAGCCTTCATTCTCATCAGAAAGGGCTCAGACAGGAAAGAACAGACACTCAATAAGGGTAAAGAAATCTATCTTACACTGGAGGAAAAAGGAGAGGAAGGGGGGTGAGAGAAAGGGGAGGGGCATATTGGTGATAGAAGAGAGGGAGGATCATGGGAGAAGGTAGTCAGACAACACACTTCTAGGGAGGGACAGATTGAAAGGAAAAAGAAAAAAATGGGAATGGGGAGGAATGGAATGGAGGGGAATACAGTTAACAATAGCAAATGATGGGAAAATATTGAAGAAACTTTTCTTAAAGACTTATGATAAAGAATGCAACCCATCCCAGAGAGAGTGTCAATGGCATTAGAATACATGCTGAAGTACATTTTTTTTCTCTCATTTTATTTTTCTTGAGGTATCTAATATTTTGGGGGATGGGGGTTATATTTACTTTCACAACAAGATTACTGCAGTAATGTGAAAATAAATAAATCAGAAAAACGAAATGGAGACAATAAAGATAAACTGTAGAATTACAAAAAGAAACCTAGCTTGCCTGCACAAGTTCAGGTATAAAGGAGTGTAATATTTTACTGGAAAGTTAGACTGAAACCAGGAAGTAACATTTTTAAAATAATCAACAGATAAGTTTGTCTATAGTTCTAGCATTAAAAAGGAGCCATTAGAGTTTATTCAGAACAGGAATGTCATGCTAAGACCTGCATTTTATTTAAAATTGCTTTGTTGGGGATGGATAGTATGAAAAAAGAGACCTAGGGTAAGAGGATCAATAAGATTAACACTGTAATTATCCAAGGTGAAAACTGATGACGGTTTGAAATAAACTGATGCCAGGGATTAGAAGGAAAAAAGGGGATAGATGCAATAGAAATTGTGGAGATAGAATTAACATTTAGCACCTGATCAGAAATATGAGGTGATGGTTAATGAGAAAATGAGGGTGATTTTGAGGTTTATAGTAGTGTACCTGACAGAAATAGGGAACTACATAAGTGGGACAAATTTTTTCAAGTTTTTCAGGTCAGGGGGAGGGTCAGCAATTATTTTTGAATAAGGAAAGTTCATATAAACATTCCAATGTGGATTTGGATAAACTAAATGAAGATGATAAAGGACAGACAAGGCCTTGCTACACACACACACACACACACACACACACACACACGCACGCACGCGCATACGTGCACACATGCAGGAGTCATCTACACAGAGATGTTAATTAAATCCATAAGAACCAGTGAGGTTATAAAGTGATAGAGAGTGAAAGCAAAGCCCAAGATAGATCTAAGAGGTTATAACCATAGTTAGAAGTACAATAATGATGATAAATATGAAAATGGGACTGAGATGCAAACTTAGGAATATAATGACTCATAGTTAAAGCTAACTAGGACCTCAAAGTCCATTTAGTCAAATTCCTTCATTTTACACGTAAGAAAAAAGATTACAGTACTTGTAAAAGACCACAAAATTAGTAAGGATCAGGTGTAGGATCTGAATTCAGTTCCTCTTATTCTAGTGTTAGTGGGTTTTTTCCACATTATTATATTGTCTCAAACCCTAATCTACTATATCTTTAAATCATTTCCAAAGTTCAAATGAGACTCCAACATAGGCAATTTTTAAAATTTTCAAAGGAACAATTTTTATCTATAATTAATAAAAATCTAAAGAAAATAAACTGTTGAGGATACACCATGAACAATGTAACTTCTAATTTCATATATATAGCCTATAATTAAATTAAATGCCCCAGACATTAGTAAAACTCTAGTGGCCTGCAGCTTTTTTGGAAAAAAAAACTAAGCAGAATGATCAAAGTCAATGGAAATTGAATAAACTCAGTCAATGATATAACTACAGAGTATAAAGACAGGGAAGAAAATAAATAGAATTGTATTCTGTTTGGGGAATTATAAAGAAATAAAGCTCATCATAAATTACCAACATAGGCTCCCTCCACTGACCATCTGTATTTATTTTGTAGTGCTTATTATTTTCCTTGCTAGAGTACACTAATAATGGATTCAAGTTGCAAAGCAGAGGTATTTCAGACTCCAAATTATGACAGTTCAGAGATGCACAATCTGCCTTTGTGGGCATCAGTGCTTGCAATGAAATCCAGTAATCTAACCAGCAAAGCACATCAGCATTATATATTGGTAGAGGGAATTTCAGTAGTTGGCAGGATCTCAACTGGAAGGAAATACACTTGGAATTGGAGAAGCTGTTGTTTTGAATGAAACTCATTCTTGGAAACATGTTGAAGCTCATTTAAAGAATTCTGTTTTACTATACCTACACATTTGCATATGTCTGCATATCTATGTGTGTGTGTGTGTGTGTGTGTTTTAATGCTCTATATGGGTCATATAAAATTCCAAACACCATAATAATAAACATAATGAGCAAATTAAGCAAATTAAGTTAAATTACATTACTTCCCCTAAAAGTCCAACATAATTCAAAATTGTTTTCCTTTTTTGTGAAAGTTAAAACTTACATCTATACTAAGTTTTATATCTGAAGAAAATCTTAGTTATGTAATTGTTTACTATCCCCAGAATTCCCTGAAATAGTTCAATCACTTTTTTTAATTAAAGATTTTACTTATTTTGAGTTTTACAATTTCTTCCCAATCTTACTTCTCTCCCCCCACCCCCCACACAGAAGGCAATTTGTCAGGCATTACATTATTTTCAGCATATACACTGATCCAAATTGAATGTGATGAGAGAGAAATCATATCCCCAAGGAAGAAACATAAAGTATAAGAGATAGCAAGATCAGATAATAAGATATCAGGTTTTTTTTTCTAAATTTAAGGTAAAAGTCCTTTGTCCTTGTTCAAACTCCACAGTTGTCTCTCTGGATACAAATGGTATTCTCCATTGCTGAGAGCCCCAAATTGTTCCTGATTTCAACCACTTTTTAAATCATAAACAGAATTACTTTTTAATCTCTTCCCTGGCATTCAAACTTCCTTCTGTGATCTTTCCACTCCTTATAGCACATTTCATACCACACTTTCTTGTTCCTTAATTCCTTTACACTTATTTTTCTATTTCCCTATGTGTAATTAAAAGGTCAAGATAACAATTTTTTAATAAAACACTGAACAAAGTTCATTCATTTAACAAAAATTATCAACACCTTTATGCAAAGCAACTAGAACCAAGGATATGCATGGTATTTATCAGCACTTCAAAGTTAGGCATAAATAACAACTTAATGCAAGAAAACACATAGGAACTCCACAAAATTCTACTTTTACTATCATCTCTGGCAAAATTATACAAATTTGCTAAACAATATTTGATTGTGATACAGGGTCTATTGTGACATAGCAACTGATTGATCACCGAAATGCAAAGAGATAGGTAGACAAAGAAAAATATAGACAGATAAAAGAAATAGACTGATTAGATTGAACGACTGATCTCAGTTTAAAATAAACTTGGATAAAAGTACATTAGAAGGATTATAAAAAGAAAATTGAAATATATGCAAAGGAGTGATCCCGGAAAAAAAGGAGAAATAAGTTAAATGAGAGAAATTTCAAATTCACATATTTAGATCTAGAAGAAACCTTAGGGGTCAATTAGTCAAGCCTCTCCATTCATACATTAGGATTAGAGAGGCTCACTATCCCAAGGTCATACAGATCAAAAAGCAAAGCCTCAAATTCAACACTATCTTCTATACTCGAGTGCAGTGGAAGGGAAACAAAAATCATTCCTTGATTTTTTTATGTAATTGATGGAATTTGAGTGGGAACTTCAAAAAAGTGGGAAGACTACAAGAGATTTCAAACAATAATTGTGGGAAAAGGGAAGAGTCCATTCAAGAATAAGAAAAATATCAACTGAACAGTACAAAATCCTATCATCTAAAGAAGTTTTTCCCATTTACTCTGTGGAACTCTGCATACAGATTTATTGTGCATAGCTTTTGTGAACTGTATTTTACTTGCCTTTTTATTCCAAGTGCTTAGTAAAGTGTCTGGCACATAGTCATGGCTTAATAAATTTTTTTGACTACCTTTAAAAGAAATTAATTTTTGCCTAAAGAGGGGATAGAAGCAGTTGCAAAAGATAAAATAGGTACTTTAATTACTTGAATTTAAAAGTCTTTTGCACAATTAAATTTATGGATTTAGGCTACATAGGTGAGAAATCAATTGAGAAAAAAATTATATCAAATATACCTGATAAAAATTTGATATCTAAGATATAAAGACAGCAAATAAGACCAAGTATAGTCAAATATAAGACCCAATATAGACAAACAAAAAATAGGAACAGTGATAAAAATATTTAAGTATATGTATCAAAATATATGTGTGTGTGTGTGTGTGCGTGTGTATCTGACTGATCAGTCAGATTATATACCAAGTGAAACAATGACAAAAAGATAGACTCCATATATACCAATATATTTAAAGCTATCCTTTTTGTAGGAGGAAAGAACTGGGGGGGAAAAAAGTAGATAGCACACTAGAGAATTACTAACCCCCCCCCAAAAAACATGCCTGTAATATTATTTTATTATAAGAAGAAACAATAGAGAAAAAAATCCTATGAGTAAGTAAAATACACTGAAAATGCATAATTACCAAAAAGGAATAAAAATGAATAATGCAGGTGTAAAAAGATAACTCTCTTCATTTCTGCACAGAAGCTAGGATTCCTTAGGTGGGGAATCTTACAGATAATGTCAGATTTATTTTTTGGGGGGGGAGATTTGATTATTTACATATATATATACACACACACACACATACATACATACATACATACACACAAAGGGGGGGATAGAGATGTGTGGGTGGGTGTGCCTTCCTTTTTCCTCTTTCTTCTTAAAAAATAAAAACTGTTCTAAGGGTTGATCCTCTGAAAGAGGTAAGGATAAGAATAAAGGATGAGGGCAGCTAGGTGGCACAGTGGATAAAGCACTGGCCCTTGGAGTCAGGAGTACCTGGGTTCAAATCTGGACTCAGACACTTAATAATTGCCTAGCCATGTGGCCTTGGGCAAGCCACTTAACCCCATTTGCCTTGAAAAAAAAAAAAGGATGAAAACTGGGTCATAAACAACAATGAATTTTTAAACGTTCATACTTTTTAAAGTAATATATAAAACTTCCAATTATCCCTTATATGATCTAAAAGTTATTAAATATCCATGGCTTCTTATTCCAAATGCTTTTCAGAACAGCTGTGTATAATGTGGTGCCCAAACAAGTACATGATATTCCAATTATAATTTGAATAGGGTACAGTAAGATTCATTAAATTTCAGTAATTCAACCACCTTTCTATCCTATTAGGAAGAGCTGGTGATGCAGTGGCCTTTCATTGCAAAATGGAAATATTACATTTAAAAAAATTCACTCTTGGATGTGAATGTGAAGATGTGACCCCTTAAGGAACATGGTTTTGCCTCTTTGACTAATGACTCCTTTAGTTCCTTCCCCAAAAAGCAACTACCCCCAAAAATGTGGTTACTGATCTGGTAGCTCCCTAAGAGATAGGGTTTCTGAAAAGTTGTACCAATAAGATGTGCTGCATGATGCAGGACAGGGGTGAGTGGGAAAGAGTTTTCTGGGCTCTGAAAAGAAAAAGACTGGATAAATAAAGGCTATTTCCTTGGGATCAAGACCAATGGAGGAATTACCAGGGGAGTACTGATAAAATCAAAACAGTTAAAATGGATGCAAAAATAGACATAAGGGTCAGGATACTGTGTGGGACTGAATCAGAACCACATTATCTGCTTGAGGACTAGAAAGTTGTTTCTGCCCAATAGTACTCTTCATTACAATCAGAAGAATATATGTCGTCCTGACCTTGACCCCAACTGATAAATTGGTTCTTTTAACTTATGTCAGGAAAACTGATTTTCATTTTCAAATGAAAAATAATTGACTCCCAGGCTCTGGGTGTGCTACTTATCAAAAGTCATGTTTGAGTTTAATCAATGCAACTGTTGACGGTAAAAGGTTTTCCAACGATTTCTTGATTCTAACTTCCAGGAAGATTATCTAATAAGAATGAACTTTGATGGACACAATTTTAGTTTACTTTTTGGCCCCTTGTTATTATATTCCTGGTTAAAGTTCCTGCTGCCTGAGAAAGCTCTATATAATTTGGAGAAAACTCAGAACCTTTCTTCCAGAAAAAGTTTTGGGAACTATGGTGAAATGCTGCTGGGAGAAGTCTTGCATTGTAATGATATGATGTAAATTGGTCAATCAAAAAGCATTTATCAGTTAATTACCACTTGCCAGGCACTATGCTAAGAACTAGAAATAAAGAACAAGCATAGTCATTGCTGAGACCAGAGACACAACTTAAAACAATCAACATAAAAACTATATATATATAAATTGAAAATGGTCTTAGAGAGAATGCACAAAGGTTAAGTAGGACATCAAAAGACTTCTTGAGAAAGATGGGAATTTAAGGAAACTTGAAAGGACTTGGGAGGGTGGCAACTAGATGGTATAAAAGATAGAGCACCAGCCCTGGAAGTCAAGAGGATCTGAGTTCAAATACAGACTCAGATACTTAATAATGACCTATCTGTGTGACCATGGGCAAATCACTTAACCCCCAATGCCCTGCAAAAAAAATTAAATTAAAAACAGGCAATACAGGAAGCTGAGATGAGGAACAAGAGAATTTCAGGATAATGAAAATGCCCAAAGTTAATAAATGCAGTGCCATAGCATGTATGTTAAAGTCACTGGAGTAAGTAGTAATAACGTATAAGACAGTGGAAGGATAGGAAGGGGTATGGTTACAAAAGGCTTTAAAGACACATAGAATGTTTCTGGAGAGGAGGGGGGAGATTGTACGGAGGCACTTGAGCTTCCTGAATTGTCCAGGGTCAGGGGTTATTAAGAGAAGGAAGACATGGTCAAACTTGGGCATTAGGAAGATCAATTTCACAGCTGAATGACAGATTGTAATAGAGACAGATTTAAGATAGAAGATTAACAAAAAGGGATGAGGCCCTTTATTGTGGCAGTGTCTGAGTAAAGAAAGGAATACATATAAGAGATGGTAAAAAGGGCAGAACTTCGTAACACTTTGGGTATGAGGGGTGACACAGTAAGGAGTCAAGATGGTGCCCTTAAACAATAAGGAAGTGAAAAAAAAAGAGAGTGAAAGTATGTCTTTGTAATTATGGTGAATTCAGAATAAATGAGTTCCATGAGCTGAACTAGGGAGAATCCTGACCTCCTGGATAATGATGAGAGATCAACCCTATTCAAAGATTAGGAACAGAAGGACTAATCCCTCAGAAGTCTATGAAAGGGTTGAAATTTAGTTCTATCTCCATACTGGGGCTTCCAGGGAAAAGGATTCCTCCCTAGTGGCCTGGGAACATTGACAGGGTATTAGTAGTATTAGAAAAGTCTTGCTATCCTCGCTGATGCTATTTTAGGCCCAAATCAATGTTCATTTGAAACATCTGACCAAGACATATATATTCATGCAACTGAGTGTTATTATCTGGACAACAGGCAGTATCCAAGACCTTAACTTTTCTAACATAATGTTTCAAAACTTTAATGGGGGAAAAAAGACAAGTTCACAGAACCACCACAGAACTCTTTCTCTGTCTCTCTCTCTTCCCTTCCTTCAAATAGAACAACTATTTCCTTTTACCATTTCTAGTCTCCATGATAGTTTAAAGATCAATGAAATAATTCAACCACCAAAATTTTTGGTTTTGGTTATGATATTGTTCATGTATGCCTAGTAACTTGAACTTACGAAAGGTAATTTAATTTTCTTCTACTATATACCTATTAATCTTATATTTAACCTTATTAGCTATTTCTGTTCTGGTCTTTGCTAATAAAAGATAATTTTCTTTAGTAAAGGAATCATGAAGAAAATAAAATTGAATAACTTTTTCTTCTCTCTGTCATCCATTGTCATCAACATATACAGGTGAGCTGTGCTGTCATATCATTTCTTTTATCCACTTCTTTTCCCCAATATAGCTTTCTCTATCTTATTTTTAAAGGGCAATGCCACATCATTTTCCCATTCATTCTCCATTACCTAATCTTCTACTATTTGTGAATATAAATTAAGAACTGGAAAAAACTTTAAATAGCACCTGGTACAATCTGTTCATTGTACAGACCAGGAAATGTGGCTCATAGTGGTTTAATGCCTCACTGAAGGCAGTAATGAGTGGCAGAAGTAGGAACTAAATAATGGTTCTATAACTCAAAAATTACCATTCTTTACATGAATAATTTTTAAAACTTATTATAGTGCTGATATGTGTAGCTGTTTAGGGTATTATAGTTTCAAAGTTTAGACTTAGAGCATGACAAACTGATGTTTCAAGATTAATTAAAATGATTTAATCATATATGACTTTTAACTAAATACCATTCTATTAAAATAATATCTCATATTTATACAAAATGTGAAGTTTTGAAAAATACTTTCCTTAAAGCCAAAAATGAGAGATAAGTATGGTATTATTTCCATTTTTAAAATGGGGAAACTGAGTTTTAGACCATTTAAGTGGCCTGCCTAAAGCTAATAGTTTTGTGAGACTCCTAGATTCCATGTTCAATGATCACATAAATTCATAATAAACATTAAATATATATTCTTGAGCTAAAACGTAAGGTAAAAATATTCTTAGGGACATAAGGCCTCCCAAGTTATGACTTCATTTCTGTTGAACATCAACTCTTCAACTTTTTAATTACAAGAATCTAATTTAATTACAAAATCTAATTAAAAAGTATGATGAATTTTGTTCTATATGTACACAAGATCACATAAAAATTAAGGTTCATTTAAAGCTTGGTTTGAAGTACAAATTTCTGATTTAATTTTTTATGATTTTTGCCAATTTTTTTCATTTGTATGTTCTTAGACTCAAATTTAAATTCAGTATCATATTTTAATTAATAGAACATTTTCTTCATTCCTCTATTCTTCTGAAAAATGCTTTGAAGATCCATCTCCATTTTTATTTTTATATTACATTAACTACTAAGAAAAAGGAATTTTAAAAAATTTCTTCCAAAATCTAAAGAAATGAAAGTAAAATGAATATGCAACTCTTGGGAAGATTTCACTACCAGAAAAAAAAAATCTCTACATTATAACGCTATTTTAATCCTCTTCCCTGCCCTGTATTAGAAAGATTTCATGTTGTTTGAGGAAATGCAACAATTGGACATAAATTTATAAACTGAAGCTGTTCACGTACATCATGTTAAATTTTGCTTCTAGATATAAATACTGATTTCAACAAAACAGAATACTTTGAGAAAAGAGACAAGTTTATCCTAAGGCTTTCATTAAATCCTTTCAAGTAGGGATGTGATAGGATTGGTCTTTTTTGTTTAATCTTTTACACTTTTTTTCATTCATCCACAATAAAAGGGAAGCTTTACTTTAAAGAAGACAAAGTTGCTCTAGGGCCTAATTTACCCTGGCTTCCCTGACATAAATTCCTGGTCATCAAAAGACATACAAATTACAGGCATGAGTGGTCTATGCCCTTGGATTCAGAAAATTTCTGAAGACTACACAACTTACCATGTGCTTCATAGTATTCTAAGTTAATGACCAGATATTTTTTCTATATGAAGCCAAAAGGATCTGCTCCTAAAGAAGCTTGTACCACTTCTATATTTTTACATATCCTTGCTATGTTAGAGCAAAATACTCTAATTTGACCTAATAATAAGCCATGATACAGTTTTAAAAGATCAGTGTTCTCATTTATAAATTTTCTTTTGCGTGAGGCATTATTGTTCACAATAGTGAAAAAGGACTTCAGATTTTCAACCAAGAAAAACTATCATATTAAAAAACACTAGAGGAAGGCAGAGCCAACATGGTGGAATGAAGGGACTCCCATGGCTCTCCCAGAAACCACTCCAAATACATTTAAATAAAGATTTTAACTAAATTTTATAGTGGCAGAACACACAAAAAGACTGAGTAAAACAACTTTTTAGTCCAAGACAATGTGGTAGAACTGCAGGAAAGGTCGGTTATATCAGATTTAGAAAGGGCCCACAAGTATCCAGCCACCCAAAAACAGAACATGCGGTGCCAGGGTCCCTGGGGGTACCTAGGTCCCTGGTTGCAGTGATGGCTTCAGGAACTCTCAGCCCAGGGATTGCCAAAGACAGTTGGGAAGCCTAAGCAGGAAAACTCTGCTTCACCAGATTGAGAGAAGAGCCCAGTTCAGTGGTTGGTCTCAGCAAAGACCCAGACCTAGGGAACCAGGAGCATGCTTGGGGAGTCACCCAGCAACTGCTTCCAGAGTGCCTAGACCACAGACATTTGGGAGGTTGTGGAAGATTGCAGAGATCTCTGCTATTCCTGAGGCAAGACACTGTTGCTTTGCCCATACTCACATCCAGGTCTCAGTCTGAACCCCACTTCTACTACAGAGGAACAGGGACCCTCCTCACAGCTCCAGTGTAGAGGGGAGTTATTGTGGTCATCCAGAGACCAAAGCACAGGCCAGGAGAGCAGTCAGACCCTCTCATAAGATCTTGGAATTAATGAATTAGGGTCCCTGGGGGGTGTCCTTGAAAACTGTTGCAAAAAAGTTCAAAATCTTGGGACTCTGTACTTCGCTCTGGAAGCAGAACCCCCACCTTAAAAAAGAACTGGGGATATGAGCAAACGATAGAAGAAAAAAATCTGACCATAGACAATTACTTTGATCCTATGAAGGATCAGAACACACACTGAGCTCCTACATCCAAAGCCTCCACTCCAATAAAAATATGAATTGGTCTCAGGCTATGAAAGAGTTCAAAAAAGATTTTGAAAATCAAGTATGGGAAGTAGAGGAAAAATTAAGAAGAGAAATGAGAGCAATATGAGAAAATCATGAAAATCAAACCAGCAGCTTGGTGAAGGAGAAGCAAAAAAATAATGAAAAAAAAATACTGGGTCAAATGAAAAAAAGCAGTCCAAATGGTCAATGAGGAAAAGAATGCTTTAAAAAAGCAGAATTGGCCAGATGGAAAAGGAGATAGAAAAGTTCTCTGAAGAAAATAATTCCTTCAAATGTAGAACAGGCTAAGATAAGGTGATGACTTTGTGAGAAATAAACAAAACAAAACAAAACAAAACAAAACAAAACAAAAAGAATGAAAAACTGTAAGAAAATGTGGGATAATCTCATTGGATAAAGACCTAGAAAATAGTGCAAGAAGAGATAATTTAAAATTTATTGGACTACCTGAAAGTCATGGCCAAAATAAGAGCTTAGACTTCACTTTTCAAGAAATAATCCAAGAAAACTTCACTGATATCCTAGAACCCATCAATCACCTCCTAAAAGAGATCCCAAAATGAAAATTGTCAAGAATATTATAATCAAATTTCTGAGCTCCCAGTCAAAGAGAACACATTACAAGCAGCCAGAAAGAAATAATTCAACTATAGTGGAGCTATAGTCAGGATAACATGGGATTTAGCAGCTTCTACTTTCAAGGGTTCATGGGACTTGGAATATGATATTCTGGAAGGCAAAAGAGCTTGGATTGCCAAGAATCAATTACCCAGTAAAACTGAACATATCTTTCAAGGGAAAAGACAGATACTCTAGGGACTTTCAAACTCTCTTGATGATAGCACGAGAGCTAAATAGATAGTTGATCTTCAAGTACAGAACTCAGGAGAAGCATAGAGAGGGTGGACAGAAAGGTCACATTATGAAGGACTTGCAGTATTACTACAAGGGAAGATGATAATGCTAACCCATAAATACCTTCTCATTTATTGGAGCAGGTGGCACAGTGGATTAAGCATTGACCTTGGAGTCAGGAGGACAGGAGTTCGAATCCAGCCTCAGACACTTGACACTTATTTAATAGCTGTGTGATCTTGGGCAAGTCATTTAACCCTCATTGTATCTCACATCCAGGGCCATCTCCAGTGGTCCTGATTCATATCTGGCCACTAAACCCAGATGATTCTGGAGAAGAAAGTGAGGCTGATGACTTAGTACAGCACCCCGTCACTCAAAACCAATTCATGTGCTTGTCAAGGCATCACCTCCCTTGATGTCATGGTTTTGTTTTCTTTTTTTTTAGGTTTTTGCAGGGCAAACGGGGTTAAGTGGCTTGCCCAAAGCCACACAGCTAGGTAATTATTAAATGTCTGAGACCGGATTTGAACCCAGGTACTCCTGACTCCAGGGCCGGTGCTTTATCCACTATGCCACCTAGCTGCCCCAATGTCATGGTTTTCTTCAAGAATGAAGAGCAAAGGAGACAAATATGGTGATTATACAGAAGTATATGGATATAGAATGTATGATCAGGGAAATATATGTTTAGATAAAGAAGCAGAGTGATCCTGAAGGGAGAGCAGAGAATAACAGATGAACTCAAAGAATACTTCAATAGTACCTATTGGGGAGAACTCCAATTGTGTGTGTGTATATGGTAGTAGTAGTAGTAGTAGTAGCAGCAGCAGCAGCAGCAGCAGCAGTGTCCAGTAAAGCCAAGGACATCAATTACTAGAGTTAACAATTTTGTATCCAGTAATTCAGTATCCATCTAACTAGACTTCAAGTCACAACTCTCTCCCCATTCTCTCACTTACTTACCACATAGCTGCCAAAGTGGTTTTCTTAAATATAGATCAGATCATGTCATCTCTATTCATTAAACTTTGACTTTAATTATTTTTGTAAGTCCAAATATGAACTCTTCTTGGGCACTTAAAATTCTTTGTAACTTTCCCCTTCTTATGATGACAATCTTATTAGCATGTTCTTCTCTTATGTTCCAGGGGCAGTGCTGTTCTTTCATTTTATCTTATAATAATATGATTTTTATTCTCATGACTTTAATGTTCTAATAACTTCCCCCTTTAATATATCTTCCATATACTTGATATTATGTGTATATCAATAATTATAAACATTTATTTATATGCCAGATCTGCCCTTAAAGAACTCAAAATCTAGTAGAAGATACAACAAGCAAACCTATGTCTAAACAAGTTATATACAATTTTAATAGGAAGCCATTTAGAAAGGAAAGGTGATAAAATTAAAAGAAGTTAGGATTAACTTCCTGAAGATTATTAAAAAAATATATGCCCAGAGTTGAGCAATGCAATGCCTTGTTCATGGATAGCAAGAAGGCCAGGATCAAAGAGTATAAGTATATGTGATAGTGAATAAAATCTAAGAAAACTAGAAAGGAAGTAAGGGACTGAAGTATAAAGGACTTTGAATATCAGAGACAGCCTTTTGTATTTGATGCTGGAGCAGGAGACAGTGGATTTGTACTTAAGGAAAATCACTTTCCTGGAAAAATGGAGAATAGATTGGAGTAGGAAGAGACTTGAGACAGGAAAAATCACCAGCAAGCAATAGTCCAAGCAAGAGATGGCAAAGGTCTGTACCAAAGTAATAGCTGTCAGACAAGAAAAGGGGGGCATATCGTGAGAGATACCAACAACAGTGGTAAAACCTACAGATTGCATATTCATAGTCAGAGACTGTAAACAATCCTGGATGATGCCTCCACTGTGAGCCTAAGGAAAATAGTGCTTCCCTCCTCTTTGATAACAGGAAACAGGAAAGGTTAAGAGGTAGAAGGGTTAAATGGAAAAGATAATGATTTCTGAATACTGAGTTTAAGATGTCTGTTGGACATGCAGTTTGAGATGTCTGAAAGTTGTTAGAGATGTAGTATTGGATTACAGCAGAGTGTGGTGATAAAATCATCAAGTGAAACGTAAGGAAAGAGAAAAGAAGGAAGTCTAGAACCAAAGCCTAAAGTACAACTTCAGTTTTAGGGGAAGAGATCTGGAGGAGAATACAGCAAAGAAGACAGAGAAGTAGACAAACTTAGGGAGAACTCTCTACTTCATTATAACATAAGCACTTTGAGAACAGAATGCAGTTTTACTTTGTATCCCTAACAGAGACAAAGATAAATAAATGTTTGTTTGCTGGTTAACTAAGGGATATAAGTAAAATAAACTGTGGTATAAAGGAGTAATGCTATATAATTCTTCCAAAATAGGATGAATAGAGAAATGTTTGTAAAACAATATTGAGAAAAAATAAGCATGATAATAGTATTAAAACATAGATTAACTAGGATGAATTGTAATGGTCAATGTTTATTATAGAAAATTGGTAATGAAACACTTTCCCCTACTACAGAGTTTTAAATCTATGGATACAGAATGTGACATACACTTTTAGATATGGTCAATGTGAAAGGTAACCTGATTTGTTAAAAAGAGACTCTCAGTGGGGAAAGGTGCTCAGGTAAATGAGTGGTTAAAAAAGTCAACAAAACTAAAATAAAACAAGTAGAAATAAAAATTAGGAAGGCAAAATAATACAGTGGAAAATGTGCTAGGTTTAAAGTCAAAGCAACTCTGTTCGTATGATGGCTCTGGAACTAGTAAGTCCACTAGTATTATGGACTTTGGAGGGAGTCATCATCTCCAGATCTCATTTTCCTTATTTGTGAGATAAGTAGATTTTAATGAGTTTCCATCTAGAACTTATTTCATGTTTCTATAAAATGTACAGGGAGTATAAAAGAAAAGGAACTATACAAGAAAGTTATTTGATACAGAGATGGCTATGCACTTTGTACCATAACTCCAACTTTTATGGGAAAATGCCTTAAATATGTAAAAAACAAAAAATTATCTTTGTCATCTCTAATAACCAAACGATATATCATTATGAGCTTGATTTGCTCATATTCCTAGTTTAATATTGATGAATAGAGAGAATATTGGATTGGGAGTCCCAACTGACAGTTCCTGTAGGGGTATGATTTTGGGTAGATCACAGCACATCTCTGGATCAGATTTCAAATTTGTAATTTGAGGATAGTGATAAGTGCTCTAAGTATCTACCTTTAAATGTTATCCTAAGGCTCCTATGATATCATAGCTCTTAATTACTCTATAAATTCTGCTGGTTTATCAACTTTAGAAAAATTTAAATTTTTTTTTTAATCAGGAGGGTAAATTGAATATACCTCATGTATCTCCAAAATAAGCAGCCTTTTCTTTTATTTACTATTTCATTAGTGAAAGCATCCACAATTATGCTCCAATGATTATTTTAATACTTACAGTAATTCTTTCATCTCTATCATCCAATGGTGATCCATCTTTTTTCCAAGAAATAGTGGGTTCTGGATGGCCTCGTGGAGGCTGGCATTCCATCACTGCAGGCTCTCCTACTGCCACCATTACATCTGAAGGGTTCTGTCTGAAGTCATCTCGTAGTACTTTAAAGAAACAAAAGTTAACCATTACCATCAGTGTTAGTGTGTGTGTGTGACTAGATTTTTTTTGTTATAGCAGATATTATAATACAAATAGAAATATCATTGAATTTGTGAGAGGTAAAATTTAGTCATAATTATCTATTAAAGGAATCCTAAACATACACAAGGACAATAATATTCAATAGTCAGTGTTATCACTATTATTTCTATTAAAACAATTTTAATAATCCTTATTATTTATTAAACCTATTCCTTTTATAATCTCATAACTAAAGAGAACTGATTAGAAAAAAATATGTAAAGTTCAGATTTTCTAATTACACTTGTATGTTAACAAATGAATTATATAGAAATATACTATTTAAAAATAAAAAGTAAAACCAAAGATACAGAATTTGATTCTTTTAAATAACTTCCCAAGACTATAATTCAATGAGAGGGCTTAAAATAGCACTGGTGTGGAACTCTGGTGTATGTCATTGTTATTAAAATATTTTTCTTTAATAAAAAAACAAATTACACGTTAGAAAAGTTATTAAATTGATATTTAAAAATGTTGCCAAGAGACTTAAACATTTTTTATGAAATTTGTTAAAGTATGTATACAGTTTCACAATAAAATATTTCCAAAATACATTCTGCATTTTTACCATTTCTACTTTAGTCTAACATAAGAAAAATGATAACAAAAAATATAAACAAAAAAAATCAGTTTACTTTCAACAGAATTTTTCCCCTCTAAAATCATCTCATTGATGTATTCAGGTAGTTGGAATTACATAATTCAAAAAATTTTATCACAGTTAAGTAAGAATACCTTTTCACATTTTACAGATGAGTATGATGAAGGATAAGTATGTCTAGCAATTTGCCCATGGTCCTAAAAATTCTAAATGAACGATTTGAACTTGGGTCTTCTGGTTCAAAATCAATTGAACTATAAGTATTATTAAAAGAGAGAAATTGGAAGAGATGAAAGGAAAGAGGTTATAAACTTTTTTAAAAAGTATACTGATTTATATGAGAGACTTCACTGTTGCTCTGAGAATTGTGATGTTACATAAATTTCCCCATTTCCAACTCACATAGCATTTAAAAATATATTCAAGAATTAAAATACCACAATATAAAACAGTCCTTTAACTACTACTTTTAAAAAAAATTTAAATTTGAGGTTCAAAACCTCAAACCAGTTAAGAAGTTTCCAAAATCATATACTTTAAGTAGTAATTCTTGTCTTTTATATGCATGTGCTTTGCAATTAAATGTTAGATATAAGTAGATTGTGGAGGGCTCATTTTTTTTAAAGCATGCCTTTTCAATTATGTCATGAGACAAATTGAGTCCTCTTAGAGTATATAATGATAGGAAAATTAAAAAGTCTACCTTCCCCCCAAGCAACAAGAACAGCAACACTGTTTTCATTTACACAGCAGTTTTTATTCCACTTCCAATATGATATAGTATTGACAAACACATTTGAAAGAAAATTAAAAATTTATTCTAGAGCTCAATCTTGTACTACAAAAAATAGTAAGAATCTTTGGCCAAAAATTTTAACTTCTTTCTAAAAATGAATTAGATTATATCATGTCAGATATCAAAAAAGAAAAGATAGCTTAAAAGAAAATACTAGAAAGAGAAAGGAAGTTGAAAAGACTTGTATAAAACAATCTGTTTCGTTTCTGGAATATCTTATAAATTGAAAATAATATCTTTAAATTTTTTTAACATCTTGGAAGTACTCTTTCATAACAAAAGCAAATTATTTGTAGGATTTCTCAACTTAGACTAACATAAATATAACATGCATCTTCTGTAACTTGATATAGCTCAAATAAATAAAAAATAATAAAAGAAACCAATGTGTTAAAATATAGGTATAGCAAATATTTGATGTCCTACTCATTAAATTATTTGGGATTTGACAGTGTATATAATTAAAATTTAAGCATAATTCTCTGAAAAAAATCAAATTCTCTCCATGTAATAGAATGATATTAACCCTGAGATAGTGGGTCCAGAATATGACTGATAGACTAGACTTACCCATCCTAAGGGAGAGAAGGGGATAACAGCAGGCTGGTAACCATCTTACTGGGGGGAAAAAAAAAACAAAAACGAAGCCATTCTCTAAGGGCTTCCTCTTCTCCCATCTCTCATCTACATGACAATCCTTCAAATGCCTAAAAGACAAATTTCCTTATTCTCCTTAAGTTTCACCTCCCAAAAAACTACCACATTTCCTATGAATGATATTCTTTATCTGGCACAATCAACAACCCTTAAAATGTCCAGGTCACCACTCTCTCCTCAGTATTGATAAATTACTTTTCTAAAATTGGGCACCCAAATCTAAGCACAATATTCACCAAATTGAACACCATAATTCAATTAAGAAAATCTAAAACTTGAGGGACAGAAGAAAGCTAGATTTGTAGTAAGAGGCCTCATCACATCACTAAATCACTGAAGACACTGTGTCCTGAAGAACTGACTTCCTCTGATGCTCATCCAAAGATACATGGGGATCAGGATCATAAACAGGTTTTAAACATAGGTCCTCTAATTCCAGAGAAAGTTTTCTTTCCCTTGTTGTGGTGAATCTAAATGCCTTAAGGCAACTAAGAATACTGGTTGCTAAATCACGTTCTTTCTCACTGTTAAGTTATTTTATACAATTGAAATACAAGATCTGGAGGCACAATTTCCAAGGTGGGGAATAAGGGTTATTTGTTGTCACACTATTGATTCATTGTGGTCCACAAATATGCCTAGGTTTTTCACTTAAATTATGCTCGAGCGATGCTCTCCCTCAGTCTGTATTTTTGCTGTGAATACAAACATAGGAGTCTGTATTTTTCCTCTCTAAATTCATTCATATTCTATTTGGGCCATTATTCTAGTTCATCAAGATCTTTTGGGATGCTTACTTTGCCATTCAATGTATTTGCTACACCTTCAAGTTCAGTGGCACTTGCAAATTTAAAACTATCCCATATATGCTTTTACCCAAATCACAAATAAAGACAAAAACAGCCTAGTGTAAAGAATAGCCCTTTAGTAATACTCAATCAGGGACTTATCTGCATATTGACATCAATCCATTAATTGGAAAACATGGGTTCAGGACAACCACTTCTGAATCCACCAAACTTAAAATCATGTAGTCCACATATCTCTATCTTGTTGAAATAACTGAATGGGTGCTGCCTAAACAAGTGAGATTTGAAAAGGTCTCCCCATTGCACCTGGGGTCATCTCTAGTTGTCCTGACCTATGTCTTGCTATTGAACTCCAATGACTCTGGAGAAGAGAGTGAGGCAGAGCACCTTGGACATCCCTGCTTTATTCAAATCTAATTCACTTACAAGGCATCATTCTCCTGATGTCATTGGTCCTCTCTGAGAATGAAGGACTAAGAACAATCATGAGAGACCATCACATACCTTGCTGAAATCCAAGTATACATTTATGGCATTGCCATCGTCTATCAATATAAGGATGTAAGACTAAACTGGCAAGAACACTTCC
This sequence comes from Macrotis lagotis, assembly GCF_037893015.1. Classification (NCBI taxonomy): domain Eukaryota; kingdom Metazoa; phylum Chordata; class Mammalia; order Peramelemorphia; family Peramelidae; genus Macrotis; species Macrotis lagotis. Next base: position 201,443,618 of record NC_133663.1, read on the forward strand.
TAAATGTTTTTAGGTCATCCCTTCAATTCCTGTAAAAATATAGTATGTTATTAAATTCAAGCTCACTGGACTTCTGCATCTTCTCCGATATCACAAATTTATACAAATTTATATATTACAAATTAGACAATTATCCAATTAAGATATCTTAGAAGAAGCTTTTAATCCACTTAAATCATATATTCTCAACTTCATGTAGACTCCTCAAAAGATACATTTCTTCCATTTCTTTTATGCATATATGTAGTTCTTAGGTGAATTTGTCTTGAAGACTCTTTCATCAAAATACTCTTTCTTCAAACATAATCTTCTATATTTTTCTGTTTTATATGATGCAATTGCACAGGTGGCTATCAAAATAAAAATGAATGAGACTAATTCTTCCCAAAAAGCCTTGAGAAAAAAAAATTTATCAGAAATCTGTTCATACTTCATATCTAAATCATAACTAAAAGTATTCAAAGGCAAACTGTTATTACTTTCTTCATTACTGCTTTAACCAGATCTTTAAAAAAAAAACCATTTCTCCTTGAAACAGAGTATATAACATGTCCAGCATTAAAGATTAAATATTTTAGATTGTATTTTTAAAATTGACATTTCACAGAAAGTTTTCTGGAACCTACAAAAGTAAATATTTAGTCAAGAGAGAAAAAGACCAGGTATAAAACAATGCTCTATTAAAGGCCTTTAACCAAAATTATTGCCTTGTTTTACAAATGATGCAAAAACATACAACAGAAGAAAGTCAAGAGTTAATCAGGACTAGTTTCTGAAAGGCGATACATTTACTTTCTAATTTGAAGCTGAATAACTTCATAGGCCTTCCATAATTATGTCATCTTCTACTTAAACTTTATATAATAAGTAACTTTTTTATTTTTAAACTCAAAATTATACCTTGGTTAGTTTCCTGGCAGAGAATCTACTGGACATGGTTGCTTATTTACTTAAATACATGCAGCTTTTAAAGTTCTAGCAAATTTCCATATACTACTGCTACATCAATCTATCAAAAAAGGAGGATTTTCTCTTTTTTTATTTGTTTAAATTATTAAACCTAAAAAAAACGCTAGTAGTTTTGAAAATTCTCTATATCTCCTTACTATGTCAAATTATTAATAATTTCAGTATCAACAAAGTAACGGTAATAATATTTCACAGCTTAATTGTTTTGTATCCTTAAAAGCTCTAGGGAAAATATGAAGTAAACATTAATCTTTTAAAAAATTTCTTTAGTAAAAATAGTGATTAAGAGGCTATGAGAAGACAAGTGTGGCAGGCAACATGCTATGCTCATTATCTTCTCCAAAACTGTTCTATCTTCTGAACTTTCTTGTTAGTTCTGAGACCACCACCATCCTCACAATCATCCAAGATAACAACCTCAGATCATTCCCAATTCCTCATTCTTGGCCACTTGCCCTTCTGCTACTCAAATAAGCACCAGTCTAATACAGGATTTGGTTTCACTACACCAATTTAGCTTCTCCTTACTCTAAATTCAACTTCTACTCACCTGTGAATGAGTGTTAAAAAACAAACGTCTAACCAGGTCTAATGTCATCTCTCTATTCAATAAGCACCAGTGGTTTATTACTAACTCTAAGCATCAAATATAAAATGCTTTGTTTGGCATCTTAAATGCCTTTTCATAACCCAATTTCTTAGATTCTCTATAGTTCAATGAAAGAGTTACTCTCTCTCTCTCTCTCTCTCTCTCTCTCTCTCTCTCTCTGAGTTTTTGGATTTGGTCTTCCCACTTCAATGTGAGTGCCTAGAAGGGATAGACTATGTTGGTTGGCTTGTTTTACTTTCTTTGCATTCCAAATTCTAAGTTTAGTGCTTGGTATATAACAAGTGTTTAATACATCTTACAAATGAACTGATAAAACAATGATCTAACCATTTCAGAAAATAAGTTGTTATTGTGAGAGAAACATCATGATACTCTTTGATCCAGTGTTACTACAGCTGGGAATATATCCCAAAGACATCAGCAACGAAGACAAATGACTTATATGTACCAAAATATTCACAGGAGTACCTTTTGTGGCATGACAAAAGAGGAGTTTCCCCCTCAATAGAATAGGAAGTGAATGAACAAGATATTGTATATCAACCTCTGTTCCACTAAACATGACAAATAAAAGGAAATAAGGAGACGTTTTAGGAATTAATTCAGACTCAAGAAAACAGGAGAATACATTATTTAGAGATGATAGTGGATGCAATTTGCTGGAGACAGAATGGGATGAATTTTTTAAGGTTATCTTTTACTATATAATTATATATTAACTGCATGCTCGCTTATCTAGGAGTTAGACTTCAGAAATCTTTATTCATCTAGAATATATTTTTCAACAAATGTGCAAAAAATGGGAGCCTCAATAATAAATAATAATGACAATAGTAAAAAAAATGGTAAAATAGTGCAACAAAAACTAACGTGCTTAGATAGATCCAACTTCTGGCACTCACAAAAATAATTATGTGTAAAACAAGGATGCAGATTATAAAGAGATATGTACTGATGTTAAAAGACACAAAGTATAACAAAGTATGAAAATAGAAAAACCAAAGAACCAAAGGAAAATAATCTTGGGTCATTTAGTACATGACAAAAGTTAGTCACAATTCATTATTTCCTCAGAACAATATCGTTCAACACCAATTTTCATAATTATGATAACACATCAATAAAAAGATTAAATTATGTTTATTAGTCTCATTTTTTAAAAAAGGTGCTTAATATATTTTAGAAATATTTTGCCCATTTTTTGACTGATTCTCTAAGGATAATTATTCTAAAAGAAACGTTTTCATACACCAAAACAGCAACTTTTCATTATATATGATGAGAAACAATTTATCACTAAAGGAAAACTAATTTACATGAATATTTTAAGTTGTGTTTTCATATATCTTTTCAGGGTCTTCATGAAAAATTATTAGATAATTAGTGTTATAGTAAAAAATTCATATTTCACTTGTACAAAAATATTCATAGCAGCCATGTTTGTGGTGGCAAAGAATTGGAAATCAAGTAAATGTCCTTCAAGTGGGCAATGGCTTAGTAAACTGTGGTATATGTATCTCATGGAAAACTAATGTTCTATTAGAAACCAGGAGGGATGGGATTTCAGGGAAGCCTGGAGGGATTTGCATGAAATGATGCTGAGTGAGATGAGCAGAACCAGAAAAACACTGTACACCCTAACAGAAACATGGCGGTGATGATCAACCTTAATGGACTTGCTCGTTCCATCAGTGCAACAACAATCAGGGACAATTTTGGGCTTTCTGCAATGGAGAATACCATCTGTATCCAGATAAAGTCCTGTGGAGTTTGAACAAAGTTCAAGGACTATTCCCTTTAATTTAGAAAAAAAAATACAGATATCTTATTATCTGATCTTCTTATCTCTTTTACTTTTTATTTCTTCCTTAAGGATATGATTGCTTTCTCAACACATTCAATTTGGATCAATGTACAACATGGAAAAAGATTGGGGGGAAAATTGTAAAACTCAAATAACATCTTTAATAAAAAAAATTCATATGATAGCATCCATACATAAAATAATTTAAAGTATGTTCTGTTTACAGTAGAACGACCTCTATTTATGAGCATGTGACCATAAGTTAATAACTATTCCCATGTACAATTAAAATGCGATGAAGTTTTAATAAGCCACTGTTTCAGTCTGCTCCATAAATGAAAACAGTTCTATACATTTTTCTAAAAGACTATTGTGAAAGAAAATTATTTAATGTTTATATAGGCCTTAGCATTTATATAGTATATTACATCCGCAAAGGAATATTATTACTATTAGTCACTATGTAAGAAACTGCCAAATTTCTCAGCTGCCAGTACAAATGGAAAGCAGTACAAAGAATTCCATTGACAAAGTTAGTGAATGCCAAAGTGAATAATACTCTCTTAAGGGTAGACTGCCATGTATAAAGAATGAAAAGTTGATATCTGAATTTTAGCTTCCAAACTGTCATGTATTTGTGTGGCCCTGAATAAAAAGAATGTAACAGCTAGCTTTCCCTTTCTAAAAAATGTAAAAAAAAATTCAACAATTTCATGAAATTCATCAACTTCTGGAAGTGGATATAGTTAAAAAAAATTTTAGATAGGAAAACTTTCAGAAATATCCATTTTTCCATTCCTTAGTGGGTTCCTTTCTAAGACTGGAACAGGAACTGTGGGCCTAGAAAACAGAATAAACATATGGATAATCACTCAATCTATCAAGAGTGAAAGCCCATAGAAAACAGGTGTAGGACTATGATAATTGAAATTAGTCATTCTAGGTACCATTTTAAAGAAATAAATTATCAAAAAAATACTTCCAGAAATAAGTAATAAGTAATAATAAACTAATAATAGGAGCACCTTGAGACATCCTGATTAATAGATATTCTGATTGGCTATATTCTTGGGCATTGACTTATATGACAACTGTCACTACCTACCCATTGAAGGTAATGGCATATATAAATATATGCCTATAAAAGTAAGATTAAGTGATAGATAATACAGTAAAAATTCAGTAACCCCCACTTTTTTTTTAGGTTTTTGCAAGGCAAATGGGGTTAAGTGGCTTGCCCAAGGCCACACAGCTAGGTAATTATTAAGTGTCTGAGGCTGAATTTGAACCCAGGTACTCCTGACTCCAGGGCCAGGGCTTTATCCACTGCGCCACCTAGCCTCCCTGAGATTTCCTTTCTAAATAGAAGACAATATATTTGTATTAAATGACACTTATTCTCAGTTAGAGTAATCAATGTCTTTGAAGTTAGTTATAATAGCTTGTAAATTTTTAGCTAGCCTGTTAAAAATTCAAAATCTCTTTTTTTGTCACTTCCTATCTTATTTTTACAATCATAATTATAAGATTATAGTAACTTCTTCCAAGGTCATTCACAAGAAAATTATTAACACCTATACCAAGGAAGTTTCTCACTTTGAGAAAACATCTACCTCCCAAAGTTACTGAATATGTGTCAATGCTAAGTTAATTATGAGAGAACACACTGCGCCAATAAAGTACAACCTCTTATTCAGACAACAATCACCTATGCATAAAGCCCTCAAAGTGGTAAGGCTGAGCTACACCTACTCTTCAAAAGCAAGAAGCATACAAAGCCAAAGTTGCTCTCAAAGACCATGTTACAATATGTGCATTGTCTTAGGGTATAAAGGACTAAGCTATGTAGCAACTAATTTTGTTCTCTGTGAAATCATTTTCAACTTTTAAAATATAGTAATGTAAGCATAATAGGACTAACAGGAACCAAGTTTTAAAAAAAAATCAGAAAACAGCAAAATTCAGTATTGTGGAAGATATTTCTCACATATAAGAAACATCAAGAGCAAGAATACATGGTCCTAAAACTTAAGTGCATTAATGATATAAGAAGACACTTTTCAAATTTCATTAGACTTTCTCAAATTAAGTGGTCCAATAGTGGAAAAGATTAGGTGGCCAACTGCTGCTGCTGCTCCTACTGCTGCTGTTCAACATCCTTTGTTTTTGAAAAGGACCAATGGCAGCATGGGATAATGTCTTGACTTGTTTGTGAATTGGATTTCAATGGGTACATAACATTCAGAAGCAAATAGGTACAGAAGCTCTGTGTTTGATAAACCCAAAGACCCTCATCTATTGACTTAAGAAATCACTATTCAAAAAGCCTACTGGAAAAACTAGAAAATAATCTGAAAGAAATTATATCATCTCACACCAAATATCAAATAAGCTCCAAAGGGATAGCTGACTTGAAAAGAGAGGGTTACATCATGAAAAAATTAAGACAAAATAACAAAATTATTTTCCATATCTCTGGATAGAAGAGTTTATAACTAAACAAGAGAAATATAGGATAGGAATGAAAAATGTACAATTTTGACTTCATAAAATTAAAACCTTTGTACAAACTAAACTAACTGCACTATAATTTAAATGGGAAAAGGGTAATGGGGGAAGGGATTATTGAATTATGTTTCATCGTAATAGATTTTTTCCAGGATACAAAAGAAATTGATTCAAAAGTATGAGGAAAATGACCATTTCTCAACTGACAAATGATCAAAAGCTGTAACTTAGAATATTTTAAAAGTTTAGAAAAGTACCACATGATTTTCCAAAGATAAGGCAACCAAGGGAAGCTTTCCTTATTTTCTACTTAAAGTTTCAAAGGCCACTGGAAAAAAAAAGAAAGAAACAAGTTCTCAACTCAAGGTATCCAAGAAGATCTTCAGTAAAGATTTGTCTGCATAAAATGGAAGTATATAGCCTAGTCAAGTTGGGGAAACAGAAAAGCTAGCGGGAAGCTCCTAGTCAAAGGGCAGTTTCAGGTCCAAGATCAGTAAGCCAGCAGGCCAGCAGTGAGAGTTCTAACTCCAGAACACAAGATAAAGTCTGCGCCTAAAGTCTGAGACTTGATTGGGAAGAAACTGAAGCAAGTCCAAAGCCTTGGTATAAAAAAAAAGGAAACAAACCTCTAAAAAGGCAAAGCCTAGGTTGCACAGGCAAACCTTGGCAAGTGACAAGCCAAGGACCAAATCCCAGACCCAGTACAAAAAGCATGTAACTATATTTCCTGAACCCCAGGAGCAGAGATCAACTATCAAAATAAGCAAGTTGTCTATGGGAAGGCGCAAAGGAGTTTATGAATTGGCCTCACATACAAAACCTCTTGGAAGAAGTCAAAAGGAATTCTCAAAAACAAAGGAAGAAAGAATTAAGGAAAGCAGAGAAAAGAAATGAGAGCCATGCAAGAGAAATATTAAAAAACTGAAAAAATCAACTCCTTTAAAAGGAAAAATTGGAAAAAAGAATATAACAACAATAAATAAAATTAATGAAATGAAAAATAAATAAACTCATCAAAATGTAAAATTAAACAAATGGAAAGTAAAACAACTCATTTAAAAGTAAAATGAACCAACTGAGAAAGAAAATACAAAAGCAAACTGAAGAAAATAAAATCCTAAAAATTAGAATTGGACAAATGTAAACTAATGAATCTAAGATTCCATTAAACAAAAATCAAAAGGCTGGAAAAAAAATCAATGAAAACGTAAAGTACCTTTCAGGAAAAACAGAAGACCAGGAAAATAGACCTAGGACACCTATACCAGAGAAGTTCAAATCCCACTTTCTCACTCCTAGCCCCAATTACTGTTCTTTAAATTAACTTTCTATTTATTCTCATTCTCTCTCTCTCTCTCTCTCTCTCTCTCTCTCTGTCATAGTTTTTATATGTGGTCTTCCGACTTCAATGTGAGTTCCTAGAAAGGATATTAGTGAATGAATTATTGAATTAATGAATTATTAGTCTATCTAAAAGTCTCAATCAAAAAAAGAGCCTGGAAAATATCTTTCAGGGAATTACATAGAAAACTGTCCTAATAACCTTGAACATAAACACAAGATAGTCCTTGAAAGAATACATTAATCACCCCCAGAAAAAGATCCCAGAATAAAAACTCCAAGGAATATTGTAGTCAAATTTCAGAATTCTCAGCTAAAAGAGAAGATACTGCAAGCAGTCAAAAAGAAGCAATTTAAATACATAGGAACCACAATCAGAATTACACAGTATTTATCAACTTTAAAATTAAAATACTGGAGGTCCTGGAATGTGATATTCTAGAGGGGAAAAGGACATTGAATTACAACCAAGAATCAACTATCCTGTAAAACTCAGTATATTCTTTTCAGGGTAAAAAAAATGGATGTTCAATGAAATAAAGGAACTTCAAAATTTTCTGATTCAAAAGAACAGAATTAAAACAAAAATTTGATTATAAGACAATAATAAGGGTTGAAAATAGTTGGAGGGATTGTATTTTAGATAGTATGGGTATAAATGGATCATGAAGAGATTTTTACTTAAGAAGATTGTATTTCTACTGGGACAAAGGAAGGGAGTATACTTAGAAGACCTGCCCATGAATAAATCATGAAATGATCTGACTTGACTTGAAAATTTAGTTAACAAGGGCTGTATCACCATAGGGACAAAGGAAGGGAATGCTGGATACTTTAATACTGTAGGAAATATGGAAACAGAGAGAGTGTACTTCATATTTTAGTTAATGAAAATTGTAGTACTATAGGGAAAGAGACTGGATATACATAGATCATGAAGTACTTTTGCTTTAATTGATACTTTAGCTACAATTAGAGGGAGTGTACTTAGATGAGGAGGGTATAAGTGGTTCATGAAGTGATTTTGATTTATACGACACTTTAGCTCATGAGGATTCTGTCTGCAAGAGTACTTGAAAAGAGAACATTTATTATTATTAGTAGTAGTAGTAGTAGTAGCAGTAGTAGTAGTAGTAGTAGTATTTTTATTATATATTAACAAATTTATTATAAATTTGATATTATTCATGGCTCTTGTAAAGTAAATTTCTAATAAGGACAAAAGAGGGGAATGTATTTGGGTTTTAAGTATGAGGTGACTATGAGGCAATGATGGATTTACAAGTGAATTCTACAAAATATTTAAGAATTAATTCCAATTCTTTATGAACTATTTGAAAAAAAGAAGTTCTGCCAGATTCCTTTTATGGCAACCATAAAGTCAGGATATCTAAACCAGAAAGATCCAAAATAGACAAAGAAAATTATACGCCAATCTCCCTAATGAATACTGATGGAAAAATTTTTGGAATTTTTGTTATTTTATTTTTCCAATTACATGTTAAAAAAGTTTTTCAACATTCATCACATGCATTTTGTAAGTCACACAGGTTTCTTTCATTCTTCCTTCCTGCTCCTCTCCCCTTAGAGTCAAATAAATCTAGTGAACAAAATACATATACATTTTTTGTTTAACTTTTTTTACATATTAATCATTTTCTTTTTGAGGAATTAAATAAATGGGGGGAAAAGAAAATCAAGGAATAGGAAGTAAAAACATATGGGAAATTTCTTTAAAAGTGCACTTAGTGTACATTCAGGTTTTGTAGTTGGGTTTTTTTTGTGTTATTTTGGGGTTTTTTTTGTCCCTTTGCCCAGATATGGAGGACACATCCCAGGTCTCCTAAGTTTTATTCAAGTTTTCTTGCCGAGAGGAGCTGCATCCATAAAACTGATCAATTCACAATGTTGTTGTTAATATGTACAAAGTTCTCTTCGTTCTACTCCCTTCACTCAGCATTAGTTCCTGTAATTCTTTCCATGCTTCTTTAAAGTTTGACTATTCATGGTTTCTTACACAATAGTACTCCATAATATTCATAAACCATAACTTCTTCACCATTCACCAATTGAGGGCATTCCCTCAATTTCCAATTCATTGTCACTACAAAAAAAATAGTTGCTATGAATATTCTAGAATATGTGAGACTTTTCCCATTTTTTTATGATTTCTTCTGAATCCAGACTTAGTATTAGTATTGCTGGATCAAAGGGTAGGATCAGTTTTACTGCTCTTTCCGCAGAGTTCCATATGGCTCTCAAGAATGGCTGAATCAGATGACATCTCTACTAATCCACCCACAATTTCTCCAATATTGATTTTTTTCCATTTTTATCATCTTAGTCAATCTGATAGGTATGAGAAGGTACTTCATAGATGTTTTAATTGGCAATTTTCTAATAATTCTCCAATAACGATTTGGAGCATTTTTCATATGATTATATATAGCTTTAATTTCTTCATTTGAAAATTGCCTTTTCATAACCTCGCATTTATCAATTTGGGTAATGACTTGCAATCTTAAAATTTATTCAATTTTCTATAAATTTTAGAAATGACACCATTATCAAATATCACACCTGTGAAAATGCTTTCCCAGCTTTCTATTTTACATTTAATCTTAGCTGCATTGGTTTTATTAGTGCAAAAACCTTTTGATTTAATGGTCAAAATCATCCACTTTTTCAATTTATAATGTACTCTATATCATGTTTTATCATAAATTTCCCTACTTTACATAGATTTGACACACAGAGTATTTCTTAATCTGTTAATTGGTCTATGGCATCACCCTTTATAGCTATATCCTATACTCATTTTGACCTTGTTTTGGTATAAGGTGTGAGATGTGGGTCTATACCTAGTTTCTGGCATACTATTTTCCACTTTTCCAAATAAAATTTGTCAAATAGTGAGTTCTTATCCACAAAGCTAATGTCTTTATGTTTGTCAAACAACACATCACTTTAGTCATTTACCACTGTTTCTTTTGTACCTATGCACTGGTTCATAACTATTACTAACTAATATGAGGCAGTTGTGATGAAAGCTGTTCTACAGCTGTTCTATAGTATTGTTTTAGACCTAAGTCACCTTCCTTTGCAATATTTTTTCATTGGTTGCCTTGATACTCTTGACCTTTTGTTATTCCAGATGAATTTTGCTACTAGTTTTCCAGCTTGGTAAAATAGTTATTTAGTGGTTTTATAAGTATGGCAATAAATAAGCAATTTAATTTGGGTAGAATTGTTATTTTTATTATAAAAGCCTGATCTAACCACGAGCAGTGTCATTTTTCCAATTGTTTAGCTCTGATTTTAATTCATGTGAAAAGTATTTTATAATTGTGATCATAAAGTTTCTGGGTTTATCTTAGAAGGGAGATTCTCAAGTACTTTATGTTGTCTGCAGTTACTCTAAATGAAATTTTTCTTTCTATCTCTTGTACTTGGGCTTTGTTGTTCATATATAGAAATGCTGATGATTTTTTTTGACATTTTTTATTTTATAACTTGCTAACTTTACTTAATTTGTTTATTATTTCAAATAGTTTTTAGACGATTTTCTAGAGATCTCTAATATACACCACGATATCATCTGCAAAGAGTAAAGGTTTTGCTTCTTCATTTCGAATTCTAATTCCTTCAATCTTATTTTAGGGAAAACTCCATTTTATTCCTATAGAGTTTTGTATTTTGACATAGGTTTTTTCAGTATCTATAGAGATAATCTTATGATTTCTATTGGTTTTTTTATTGATATATTCCATTACATTGATTGCTTTCCTAAATTGATCCATCCCTGCTAACCTGATATTAATCCTATCTGATATCATGATGTTTTATCCTAATTATAATTTGCTGTAGTCTCTGCTAAAACTTTATGATTTTTGCATCAATGTTCATTAGAGGCATCAGGGAGATTGAGCTACAATTTTCTTTGTCTGTTTTTAACTCCTCTTGGTTTAGATATCAGCACTATGTTGGTGGCATGAAAAGAATTGGGCAGAAATCCTATTTTTAAATAGTTTATGTAAAATTGGAATTAATTGTACCTTAAATATTTCATAAAATTCATTTGTAAATCCATTTGGACCTGGAAAATTTGGAGATTTTTGGTCGTTTCTTAAATTTCTTTTTATGAAATGAGATTTAAATATATTATTTCCTCTTTTGTTAATCTAGGTGGTTTGAATTTTTGTAAATATTCATCCATTTCATTCAGGTTATAAAATCTATAGGCATATAGTTGGGCAAAATAGTTCTGAATTATATTTTTAGAATTATCTTTCTAATTTCCTCCTCATTGGTAGTGAGTTTATCCTTTTCATTTTCCATAATGGTAATTTGATTTTCTTCTTTCTTTTTTTAAATCAAATTAAACAAAGGTTTTTCTATTTTATTGGTTTATTCATAAAACCAATTCTAAGTTTTATTTATTAGCTCAACGGTTTTCTTATTTTCAATTTTATCAATTTCTCCTTTGCTTTTCAGTATTTCTTATTTGGTATTCAATCAGAGATTTTTAATTTTCTCTTTTTCTACCTTTTCTAGTTTTATGTACAAGTCATTGATCTCTTTTTCTATTTTATTCATATAAGCATTTAGAGATATATCCCCTGAATATCCCCTAAAAACTGCTTTGCCTTGATCCTATAAATTTTGGTATGATGTCATGTACCCATTTAGTTGGTATACGTGGAAAGAGTAACTATAGGGATTAATTAGTCATTTATTATGCATCTGCTTTGTGCAAGGTATAATGATAGGTGTTGGGGATGCAATGACAAAAGTGAAGCAATTCCTGGCCTAAAAGGCTTGCAATCTTGACTTTAATCAATCTGTAAAACAAGCACTTATAAGCCTTCTGTATGCCAGAGATTGTCTTTCAAGAAATTACTTTCTGAATATAAAGACTGAGGACTGAGAAAAGACAATTAAATTCTACAAAAATTGTTAGAAGAGAAAGAGAGAAGGGAAAATAAAGTCACCATGTAAAGACATTTTCAAGAAATTTTAAGAAGGCAAGGGAGGTATGGCACAATAGACCTCGGAAATTACATGATCTAGTAAGAAATTTTAAGGTGAAGAGAGACTTAATGGGCAGTTGTAACAAAAGGGAGAAAAAGCTGATTAGAGAGGGGATGTTGAGAGTAAATTGCTGAAGAACATGGGCTATGGATAAAAATGCACTTCTTAGAGTTGATACGCTGGGTAAGGAGAAGGATGATCTCTCTTCATCTGAGATGACACTAGGATATACAGATTTAAGAGGAAATTGAAAATTAGATTAGAGAGAAGTAAAAGAAATGCTTGCTTCAGGAAGGTGCAGCTGAAATAAGATATGATAAATTTGTAAAGAATCGAGGAAACATAGTTTTGTGACTTTCTTTGGCTCTAATTAGCATTGTAATAAAGGAGCAAAGACAGAATATGATGTGAGAAATACATAGTTGGTGGCTTATAAAATGAGAGCTTTAGGAGGACAAGGAAAAAAAGGGATCTGGAAGTTTAAAATAGTAATGAACTTTTTCAAAAGAACAGTTGATGGCTTAAGAAAGCATTAAGGGGTGGTAGGATTGTAAGCAATCAGTGGCTATATTCCCACAAAGTCCAGTGCAATATCTTACATAAAGTTAAGTTGAAATTTCTTTGGTGACGGATGCATTCCACAACTAAATATATTAACTATTCTTTCTATGAGTATTTTAAATCATTAATGATTACATAAATCATTCTTTGTGCTTTTTAGGTTTTTGCAAGGCAAATAGGGTTAAGTGGCTTGCCCAAGGCCACACAGCTAGGTAATTATTAAGTGTCTGAGACCGGATTTGAACCCATGTACCCCTGACTCCAGAGCCAGTGCTTTATCCACTGCACCACCTAGCCAGCCGACTTAAATCATTCTTAACTTTAAATGGATATCTTAAAGGAACTTAAGGAACAGTGCATAATAGACCAGTATGAGACGTAATGTGTTGAAAATTGTTTTTCTTTGAATCTGAACTAATCTGCTATAGAGATGAAAGAAAAATAAATACATCATTTTCATGTAAGTAGTCGTAACACAGAATTGTTTAGAGTATTCTTATATATTTAGTCAAAAAGAGTACAACATAAATAATACAATTTCAGGTTTATTAAATACTCAACTAAATACAATAATGTGAATAATATAAAACTAGGAAATTTGTATTTTCCCCCACTTCTATATTTTGATTTTTTTTCATTTTTAATTGCCTTGTATAGATAGATAGATAGATAGATAGATAGATAGATAGATAGATAGATAGATACAGATACAGGCATATATTTACCAGTATTCTTATTTCTTTATCTTCTGCATATCCTTGGAAGATTCTATCCATATTTAAATATAAAAACTAAAATTAGGAGAGTTACTACTGTATTTTAGCAAAACTAAATTTAAATAACAAGAAGCTCTTCTATTCTTCCCAAGAGTTTAATTTAGTAAACTCAGTCACACTTATTACTTTTCCAATTAGAGTATTTAACCTGAATACTATTTTCATGTGAGGATCTGTGATATCTTTGGTGCAGGAGTACTAGCTAATGCAGATGGACCATAATTCAACTTAGTTATAAAAAAATTCAAGTTGACCAGAGAACTATGAAGTTTAATTTACTTGCCCAGGGTCTCAAAACTAATATGAATCAGAAGTAGGACCTGATTCAAGGTCTTTCAGAATTCAAAGGGCCTATACCACATAAGACACATCTTAAGTCTGGGGTCTGAAATTTGTAAAACAAAATGTATTACATAAAGTTATTGAACTCAACTTTTATTCATCATGAATTTCAAGGACCTTCTGCTCATAGCTTTGAGGCATCTTTTAGGCATGTCTGGTGTGTAGACACATGCATAGTCCATTCAGCTTGATGAATTTGAAGTACAAATTGTGTACTCCTTTGAAATCAGTATCTTCTTATCAGCAATTATTCTTATCTCATGCAGAACCATCTTTATGGACACAGGAATTCCAATTGCCCTTTGCTCTTTTAATCCTTATATAGCTTCAATTTCTAATCAGGCCATTTTGCTGACTTGCCTCTCAGGATCCATCTTTTGCCTAGGTGTTTTCAGTAGATTTTCTTCATCCTATAGAAAATCTCAGATTGTTTTCTCAGTTGGAGGACAGAACTTACATTCAGTAGCACGATTTCGATTTACTTTTGCAAACTGGATCACTTTGAACTTGAATTCAATTTATAGGAAACTCTTTTTTAAGCCATTTTTGGACAGAATGTGGCAAAAACGTAATCTAATATACTAGTAACAAATGTGAAACAACTCAAAGACAACAAGCACAAAAAAGCAGGAAATGCAAGTAAAAAGATCTACAATCACTATATAAAATGCTCCCAATTTTTAGAAACCAAATTTTTTTAAAAAGGTGAAATATGGGGAAATATGGTATCTCACTAAGATTAATTTTAGATAGGTAAAAGAGATAGATGGATAGACAGATAAAAATATATACATGCATATGCAATGAATGCATGTATATATACATGTATACACACATCTGTGAATCTGTGTGTGCATGTGTAGACAGTATTTGAAAAATACCAATACTATTAGTTCTGTTATTTTTCTAGCTCTTTTATAATTAGTAAATCAAGTATTCTGATCATCTAACAAATTATGCTTATCCTTTCTACTTCCATTGTTATAATATAATTAGAAAAAAAATCATGGAAAATCACAAGAAAGCCAAATCCACAATTAGTTATGATACTATCCTTAGAACTAGGACATACACACTGTCATATCTAAAAAAAAAATTAAAAATTAGGAAGATGAAAATGAAATATATTTTGCAACACAGAATGAATGACAGAGAAATACATTTTACTCCCAAATAATATAACTCACTTCAATCAATTAAATCATATGGCACAAAGAGTGGAGCTCTAAAAATCAGAAGGACCTGAGTTCCAATTCGGCATCCTTCACTT
Organism: Macrotis lagotis; assembly: GCF_037893015.1. Classification (NCBI taxonomy): domain Eukaryota; kingdom Metazoa; phylum Chordata; class Mammalia; order Peramelemorphia; family Peramelidae; genus Macrotis; species Macrotis lagotis. The sequence goes on from NC_133663.1 coordinate 201,458,830, forward strand.
ACTAGCTGTGTGACCTTGAATAAATCACTTGACTCTGATTGTAAACAATTGCCCTAATTCATATATGGTCAATGGACCCAGATGGCTCTGGAAGAGAAAGTAAGGCTGAATTAGCACAGCAAACCCCTCTCTCAAATCCAAATTGCATGCATGTCATGGCATTACCTCACTGATGCCATGATCTTCTTCGGAAAACAAAGGGAAAACATCATCAGCATCGATTTAAATACCATTTAAAATATACCATTGCCACAATTTTAATCCAAGGACAGAAAGTACTAAAAATTCAAGAAGAATAATGAAAAAAAAATTAACAAAAGAGTCTTGGTAACAAAAAAGTAGACCTTTTTTATCATAGGAAAATAACTACTTCTGTCTTTGGATTTGGGGGGACTATTTCTCCAGCCTTAATACATGTATTTATAGAACTATAAAAGAACTGTCGAGTGTATTAATATCCAACAGTTAGAACCATAAATAATACTTAGAAGCTATTCCACAATTTTAAAATATTATGTATAAATATGCATATATATGTATGCATTGTGGAATAACCTAGTTGATCTACAAATATTAAAAGATACTTTTTGCTTTTATCATGAAAAAATAATGCATTTTCTTTTCAAAAACAACTTCAGAAACATATTTTCAAGTTAGAAAACAGATCAAATATGATAATTTGTGAACCAGTGTAATAATTTAAAATGCATATTTACAGTGACATTTGAGAGGTGCTGTATAGTTTTCATAACAAAATCTTACAACCCTATTTTCAAGTCTTTTCAAGGGAATATATGTGCAATAAAGAATAAATCTTTCTTCACTATACCTTCTTTTCTATCATTGTGGCTGCTCCTGAACAATGTCAGTGCCTTTACGAAACAGTCAGGACATTCATTAGCTAAACTTTCCATCTCTAAATTAATTCACCATATAATGACATTTGCCTAATTGCACACTATGTTGCATTCAAAGGTGACCACTGCTCACACAAAGGTTTTAGTTAATATGAAGAAAACGTTAAGATTTAGAGGGTGGGATATTATTCGGGGGAAAAAACAGCATACTTAGAATTTTATTTGAGTCATTGGAACTTAAATTATGCATTAGAAATGGGCTGTTAATAGCTAATAAAGTATATATTAACTATGCTTTCTCTTGAAAACACAAAATTAACATTTTATTAGGAATTTAATTTAATTCAAGTGAACAATGTCTTTGTGTTTTGTGATACAAATATACTATATTGAATTTAAAGAGTTAGTACACCTCTAACTTCCAAATAATTTTTTTTTAGTCTTTTCTGTTTCCCATCCTGCCACCCCACAGCTCCAAGTAATGCTTTTCTTCTTTAATCTTTCATCATAGTTCACTTGGACATTTCCTACATGTATATAACAGTTTAAATTTGCATGATGCTTATTTGTATGTATCATTTTCCCTGTCGGATAGATTCAGCTATCCTATTTTAACTTTTTTCTATTATCTTTAGTGCCATGCATGAAATAGGTACATCAATAAACATGTGAACCAAAAGAACTGGAGGAACTTTTGTGATCATCTATTCCAATTCGGTATTTTAATCATGGGGAAACTGTCAGATTAGTTGAGGGTTTATATTTAAATACATGCATAAATGTATGTATGTATGTATGTGTGTGTGTGTGTGTGTGTATATATATATATATATATATATATATATATATATATATATATATTTGAAACCAAATTTATGGCAGTGAAAATGAAAAGTACTAGAAAAGAAGTAGGAAACCCATGTTTGGATTCTAGTTCTGACTAATTCTTACCAGCTTTGTGATCAAGGATCTCTAAACCTTTTTTTACCTCTATATAAGGGATTATAATAATTCCATTATCTAACTCAGAGATGTTATAGAAAAAAGGACTTGATAAACTTTACAATCTTGTATAAATATGGATTCTTGATCTTCACTGATCAGACTATGCTATTTCCATCTCCATTTATACTGTATATTTCCCGTACTAACCTTCCTAAACCAAACTCCAAAGGTCCAAATTACTCTGTACCCTCATTCATGAGAGGAAAAAAAATTAAATGTTCTATGTTAAGTTTGTGTTAAACTTCTTATAAGATATAAATTTATTCATCAGTCTAAAAAATTAAATTTTTTAAGTTTCGTTTTCTGCTATGAGAAATCTGGAGTATCTTAATTTTTAGGCTACAAAAATGATGGTTAACTATCATCAGGCTTTATGATCAACTCACATAATCTTTTGGATAAAGGGATGTTGTCTCCTTTACAAAGATTACTACAGAAAATAGGAATCTGAGATAAACAAAGGAAAAATCAAAGCAAAATGTAATAATGACAGTCAACCTTAATGATTTAAAATAATTCACTAAAATAATTAATAAAATATTCTTGAATTAAAGTGTGTAATATTAATTCTACACATAGTAAATAGTCATTTTCAATAAAAATTATAAATAATTTTTTAAAATTATCTTTTTGCTAAAGAATGTTTTTGGTCAAAAGTTATAAAATACCTTTATAAAAAGCATTTCTGAGTATAAAAAGAAGATAAAATCACACACAATAGGAGGAAGAAAATAACTTAGATATCTATTTCCATTAACAAGATAGATATCATTACAATTACCTACTTTTAATATGTAATTTGAAACATTATATTCTGCAGGATAAACATACCAAAATGCCAAAGGGATCCAGGTTTAATCTGTCACACAATTTAATAGACAGGCAAAGCTAGTTAAACAGATGGCACTCAGGATTTCTCAATGAATTCATCATCTGTGTATACATGTTAAATAAATGCCAATTAAAATGTATCTGAGTAAATTTAAATCCCTTGCTGATAGAAACTAAACCAATCTTACTGGCTCAAGTTCAATGCTAAATCTAATCACCTGCTGAATTTGCAGCCAGTTGCTCTCAAATTGTACAGAAATTCCCAGTGAAATAATACAAACAGAACAGAACTCCTATTGATTTGTATTTATTTTCATTCATAACACTTCTGAAGTCTTGGGCTAGAATTCAAAGAAAAACAAGATACTATGTGTATGGGTTGGCTAGCTATAACTTTCAAAACTAACTTTTAGATTAAAAGGTTTCCCTAAATAAATTCTTCTAACCTTCTCTTCTCTTCACTCCCTTTCCTAGGACCTGAGAACTGGCATCATTTTGTTTGAAAATCAACTTTCCAAAATAATTAAAAATGGAAAAAAAAGTTGTGGTCTATCACTTATCCTGGAAGTAACTGTGTTCCTTCTTCAGAATATTAATGTTAGAGAATAAAAATGGCTTTCAAACAACATAGGCAAATCCTAGCATCTTTTCATATACAACTCTAACTCCATCTTCTTTATGAAGTTTTATGTGATTACAAGTCTCAATTAAGTGTCTGCTTTGCTCCCAGACTCTATTAAGAGTATTCTTTATCTAAATCATTCGTGAATTAAATGATATGCTAATTTCTAGCCCCTCTCATAATACTAATTTTGATATTTAACTTTTCACTTATTTATGCCTATTCTCTAAAATTAGGTAGTAACCTTCCTTTATATACCTTCAATTTTCTTTCATTTTTAAGTTCAGGTGACTTATATAGACTAGCTTCTCAAAAATTATTTTAATAACAGTCTACACTGCTTGAAGAAAATGAGCTTTTTTTGATTAAAAGTTATAAACTAGTCTGGGAACTTACAAAAAAATAAATCCTTTTTGTAACAACTGATAATTGATCTGTAATGAAACAAAAATAATATTCAAATTGTGGATTGTAAATTATGAGGGTTGTTTTTTCCTGAGAAGAGTGGTGGAATGTTATGCATTCAATCATATACTCAGTCTTATCAACATAAACAAGACCAAGTGTTTGTAAAGAAAAAGTATACACATGAACATATTGAATGTACTGCAATATGAATCATATTGTGATTATCTCAAATATATACATAACAACAAATTCCATATTTGCTGCTTTATTTCAAAAGGTTCTACTAAAATTCAAAGAATTTCAGTAAGTTGGCTTTGATTTTTAGATTACTTTCATTCTATAAAGTAAAAATGCTGAATTCAAAATGTTTAAAAATATAACAATAAGCCATATTTAACTAGCAAATAATAGAATAATAAACAGTATAAAATAGCTGAACAGTAGTGGTGGGTTCCAGGAATTCTGTCTATATAGGCAGTAGAGGAAGCACATTGTAATAACCAGATCTCCCAAGATAATACTAACTTCACTGATATAAATTAAAAGAAAACCAACAAAAAAGATTAAGATAATTAATATAAATTAGGGGTGGCATAAACTCACAAGCAAAAAAAGTACAAAACTCCTTGATATACTGACTTTATTCATATTTTTTAAATCACAGAATCGTAAGAGTAAAAAAGTGCTTTGTGATGATGAAACATGCCTTTCTAAATGATAGTAAGAAATAAAATATCAAGTTCTAATCAAATGAAACATTTCAAATCAAATCCTTAAAATTAAATAAACAAATAATTTAATCACCTAAAATTGTGGCTAATTTGAATGGTAATGAGAATGCAGAATTAATCCATATTTGATGTTTACAAAATAGCTTGATTCATTGCTCTGAAGAAATGAAATGCATATACAATTTATCATCATCATAAAAAGCATACAAAGAATTACTTATTTTTTATTTGTGAAATTGTCAACTTACAATTAATTCAAAACAAAACTTCAATAAAAGCAAAACTGTTTAATGAATTTCTTTGTCTTTTTATTAGTTTAATCTAATACTTTTTTTCACTAAATTATGCAGATCCACACAAATATATCCTAATATCTAAAACACCACAGGATCTCTGAGCATCTGAGTAACTGCCAGTGTGCATAATCTATGATCACACAAATGTTCATCCAACAAAATTAAAGTTACTCTGAAAGAAATTCTACTGCCAGGGTAGCTAGGTGATGCAGTGCATAGAACACCAGACTGGGAGTCAGAAGGACATTAATTCAAAACCTGCCTCAGAAACTTAATAATTACCCATCTGTGTGACCTTGGAAAAGTGACTTAACCCCAGTGCCTTGCAAAAACTAAAAAAAAATTCTATTGTAAAATTCTATTGTCTAATGTTGGTTGCTTCTTAAATATTATGTTTAGATAATGGATCGGATTTTGAGATGGAAGGGAAATACAATTTTGCTTAAATGAATTTAGTATAAACTTATGGTGTAAACTTGGCATTTAAACATGAATAAACATCTTATATATGTTTAAGCCAAAAAGAATGCACTGCCTACTCACCTTTAACTGTAAACACTAACAACTAATCAATTAATAATCATTTATTAAGCATATATGTCATAAGCACTATGATAAAAAAATTATATCAAGAAGTTTACATTTTATTAGAGGCGGGGCAAAATATACATGTGTAAGATAACTGAGAAGGCAGAAACCAAAAGGGAAATCAGAAAAATCTTGCTGAAGAAGATAGTATTTGAACTGAGTACTAAATAAAGTTAGATTCTATGAAACTGGCTAAGGAGGTTGTACATTGCAGGCATTAAGGAAAAGTCAGTGCAAAGGCAAAAGGAGTGGAGAAAGACTAAAATTAGTGAAGGGCAAAGAAAAGAACAGGTTAGTTTGAAAAAGTATAGAAAGTTACCTAAACCAGGAAGAGTTAAAACAAAAAAAGAAAATTATAGACCTATCTCCCTGATAAATATAGATGAAAAAATCCTAAATAAAATCTTAGCAAAATGATTACAAGTCATCACTAGGATAATACATTATGATCAAGTAGGATTTATTCCAGGAATGCAGGGTTGGTTCAATATTAGGAAAACTGTTAGTATACTTAATTATATCAACAACAAACCTATCAGAAATCATATGATCATATCAATAGATGCTGAAAAATCTTTTGACAAAATACAGCATCCATTCCTATTAAAAACACTAGAGAGTGTAGGAATAAATGGACTGTTCCTTAAAATAATTAGCAGTATCTATCTGAAACCATCAATAAGCATTATACTCAATGGGGAGAAGCTTAGAGGCATTCCCAATAAGATCAGGAGTGAAACAAGGGTGCCCATTATCACCACTACTATTCAATATTGTATTAGAAATGTTAGCATCAGCAATTAGAGAAGAAAAAGAAATTGGGAAGAAAGAGACAAAACTCTCACTCTTTGCAGATGACATGATGCTCCAACTAGAAAATCCCAAGAAATCATCTAAAAAACTACTGGAAACAATTAGCAATTTTAGCAAAGCTGCAGGTTATAAAATAAACCCTCATAAATCCTCAACTTTTCTATATATGTCTAGCAAGAATGAGAAATACCATTCAAAGTAACCTCAGATAATATAAAATATTTGGGAGTCTATTTGCCAAGACAGACTCAGAATCTTTTTGAAAACAATTATAAAACACTTCTCACACAAATTAAATCAGATTTAAATAACTGGGCAAATATCAACTGCTCATGGATAGGTAGAGCTAATATAATAAAAATGACAATTCTACCAAAACTAAAAACTATCTGTTTAGTGCCCTACCAATCAAAATTCTAAAAAATTATTTTAATGAGGTAGAAAAAATTGTAAGTAAATTCAAATGGAGAAATAAAAAGTCAAGAATTGCCAGGAGCTTAATGAAAAAAAGTGCAAAAGAAGGTGGCTTAGCCCTACCCAATCTAAAATAATATTACAAAGCATCAGTCATGAAAACTGTTTGGTATTGGCTAAGAAATAGAGTGGTGGACCAGTGGAATAGACTAGGTGTAAAAGCAGGAGATGATTATAGTAATCTACTCTTTGATAAACCCAAAGAGTCTGGCCATTGGGATAAAAACTCCCTCTTTGATAAAAATTGCTGGGAAAATTGGAAGTTAGTATGGAAGAAACTTAGATTAGACCAACACCTCACACCCTTTACCAAGATAAGATCCAAATGGTTACAGGACTTAGACATAAAAAAATAATACTATAAGCAAATTACAAGATCAAGAACTAGTCTACCTGTCAGATCTATGGAAAGGGGAACAGTTTATGAGTAAGGAAGAGTTGGAGAATATCACCAAAATCCAATTAGATGATTTCGATTACATTAAATTAAAAAACTTTTGCACAGATGAAACCAATGTAACCAAGATCAAAAGAAACAAATCCTTTAGAAACAGAATGGAACTGACTTCCTGCCAAAATGGTGGAGAGTAGACAGGCACAGTTCTAAAGTCTCCTGATCCTTCCCCATCTATCACATGAAACAAACCTCTTAAAAGAAATCCGACCCACAAAACCAAAAAAGGAAAGCCAGGAGAAAGAACATCTACCTCAGGATTTGTCTCAGGCAGCAGCACTGGACGAATTCGAGCAGGTCAGTCTGGGCTCAGAGGGAGGATCAGACCCGGATCAAATAGATTAACAGCTGAATTGGAACCAGGAATCTGAGGGCCCCAAAGCCGGACCTGCTGGATCAGCGGTGGGGCTAGACTGCAGGGGATTGAGTCAGCTAGTAGAGGCACTGGTGTTGGTGCTGACCCCTGGTACTTGGGGACAGGGCTGGGGGGAGAGTTCCAGTGCAGAAGAGCTGCAGACACCATCCCTGGGTTCCTCTGCTCTGAGGAACTCAAGAGGCCAGCCTCCATTACAGCTCAGACCTCTTCCTGAACAAACAAATGCAAACTACTTCTGCCTCAGGCCCAGTGTGTGAGCAGAAGAACCAGCCCAGCTGAGGAATGACCTCAGGCCAGGATAAAGAGCACCATTGATTGAAAATAAAAGAATTCAATAGCTCCAACTCCTCCATTCAAGCAAAGGGAGAAGGCCTCAATCAAGGTCACAATCACTCAAGAGAAAGGAAACAGCACCTCCTACTGGCCAGCCAGAGAAACTGCACTCAGTGACTAAAGCCTTTAGTAAATCCTGCCAAGCTCCTGTGAACCAACCCCTCCCTAACTCAAGGTATTAGCAAAATGAAGTGGGGTCAGTGGAAAGGTGGATCCATAGAAAAATTTTTGGAAGGGAAAGACCCTAATTCAGAAATACCTAGAACCTCTGAGGAGAATATGATCTGGTCTGCAGCACAGAAAGCCTTCCTTGAAGAAATAAGGAAGGAGATTAAAAATTTGGGAGAGGGAATTAATACCTTGCAACAAGAAAAAAAATCCTTAGAAAGTACAATTGGACAGATACAAAAGGAGAATAAATCCCTCAGATCATCAATTGGACAAATACAAAATGAGAATAATTCTCTCAGATCCTCAATTGGGCAAATGCAAAAAGAAATTAATTCTCTCAAAATCTCAATTGGTCAAATGGAAAGCAATTTCAAAAGTAGAACGGACCAACTGGAAAAGGAGTTACAAAAGGTTAATGAAGAAAATTCCTCCCCCCCAAAAAGAATGGAGTCTAAAGAAACTAATGACTCCATGAAATAGCAAGAGTCAGTTAAACAAAATCAAAACATAGAAAATATAGAAGAAAATCTAAAATACCTCATCAATAAAACCACTGACCTCGAGAATAAATGGAGAAGGGGCAACCTGAAAATTATAAGACTTCCTGAAAACATTGAAGAGGAAAAAAACCCTGAACTTTAATATTACAGGATCTAGTGAAGGAAAACTGCCCTGATATCATGGAATCGAGGGGCAAAGTAGATATTGAAAGAATACATCGATCCCCTCCAGAAAAAGATCCTAAAATGAAAACACCAAGGAATGTTGTGGCCAAATTCCAGAATCATCAGATAAAAGAGAAAATCCTACAAGCAGTCAGAAAGAAACAATTTAAAGATCAAAGAGCCACAGTAGAAATCATGCAGGACCTGGCTGCATCAACATTAAGGGATTGAAGGGCCTGGAACAAGGTATTTCAAAGAGCAACAGAGCTTGGAATGCAGGCAAGAATCTACTTTCCTGCAATGCTGAGCCTTCTCTTCCAGGGAAAAAGATGGACATTTAAAAAAATGGAAGAATTCCAAAAATTCCTGATGAAAAGAGCAGAGCTAAATACAAAATTTGGACATCAAACAGGAGGTTCAAGAGATACATGAAAAGGTTAAAAAAAAAAAAGAAGGGAGCAGTAAAAGGAAAAAAAACTGCTATCCAGTAAGTTGAAACTGGCTATATCCCAGCATGGGGAAAAAGATTCTCATAAATCTTGGGAATTATAACTCTAACAGAGAAAATATACCTAGGCAGAAATGATGGACATTCATGACCTAACCGTGAGACTGCTATCTAATGGGATGTAACTGGCTTTAATCCCATTTGGGAGAAAGACTCTAATAACTCTCAAAAATGTGTACTCTATTCAATAGAATATACTGAACTAGAAAGGACAAACACTCAGAATTTTCTATGACTTAGATATAATGAATTAAAAAACACTACCTCCTTAAAAGGTGGGACAAGAAAGAGACAGGAGGAGGGAGGGCATTGAATGGGGTAAATCTCATTGCACTAAGAGGTACCAAAAAAACCTATGGTAATAGAGGGGAAGAAGGGAGCAGAGGAAAAACGTCTGAATCTTTTTCTTATCAGACATGGCTTAAAGTCAACCTACACATACTCAGTTAATTTATAAACCATCTAACCTTTCAAGTATTAAAAGGGGAAAAGGGGAGGGGGAACGGAGAAAGGGAAGGGGAGTGGGGGGGAAGGGGGAATAACAAAAGGAAGGGAAGGGAAAAGGGAAAAAGCAAAAGGGGAAAGAAAGGGGTGATATAGAAGAGCAAACACACTGAAGGGGATGATATCCAGAAACAAAATACTGGGGAATATGTATAAAGGGGGAGGGGGGAAAATACAAACAGAGGGACAATAGCACAAAGGGCAATAAAGAATTAGTAATCATAACTTTGAATGTGAATGGGATGACCTCTCCCTGAAAACATAAGCAAATACCAGAGTGCATTAAAAACCAGAATCCTACAATATGCAGCTTACAAGAAACTCCTTTGAAGGATAGAAATACATATAGGATAAAGGTAAAAGGTTGGAACAAAATATATTTTGCTTCAGCTGAAGTAAAAAAAACAGGGGTAGCAATCCTTATCTCAGACAAAGGAGCAGCAAAAATAGCTAGCTTTAAAAGAGATAAGGAAGGAAACTTTATCCTTCTAAAAGGTACCATAGACAATAAAGTTATTGCAATACTGAATAAATATGCACCCAGTGGGACAGCACCCAAATTCTTGGAAGAGAAGCTGAAAGAACTACAGGAAATCATAGACAGCAAAACTCTACTAGTGGGAGACCTCAACCTCCGACTCTTAGATCTACATAAACCAAATCATAAAGTAAAGAAGAAAGAAGTTAAGGGGGTAGATAGATTGTTAGAAAAATTAGATATGGTAGACTTATGGAGGAAACTGAACAGGGATAGTAAGGACTATACCTTTTTCTCTGCAGTACATGGAACTTATACAAAAATTGACCATGTACTAAGACATAAAAACCTAATGATCAACTACATAAAGGCAGAAATAGTGAATACATCTTTCTCAGATCATAATGCAATAAAAGTCATATGCAATATTGGGCCAAGGATATATAGACACAGAACCAATTGGAAATTGAATAACCTCATTTTAAAGAATGAGTGAATCAAAAAAGAAATTATAGAAAGAATTAACCATTTTATCCTAGATAATGACAATAATGAAACAACATACCAATACCTATGGGATTCACTCAAAGCAACTCTCAGGGGATTTATTATATCTTTAAATGCTTACATGAATAAATTAGAGAAAGAGGAAATGAATGAACTAAACATACAACTAAATAAATTAGAGAAAGAACAAATCAAAAATCCCCAATTAAATACTGAATTAGAAATCCTAAAAAATTAAAGGAGAAATCAATAAAATCAAAAGCAAAAAAATTACTGAATTAATAAATAAAACCAAAAGTTGGTTTTATGAAAAAAAAATAAAATTGATAAACATCTGGTAAATTTGAATTAAAAATGAAAGAAGAAAACCAAATTGCTAGCATCATAAATGAAAAAGGTGAACTCACCACCAATGAGGAGGAAATTAAAGAAATAATTCAAAATTATTTTGCCCAATTCCATGACAATAAATTTGATAATCTAAGTGAAATGGATGAATATTTACAAAAATATAAGTTGCCCAGGTTAAATGAAGAAGAGATTAAATACCTAAAAAACCCTATCTCAGAAAAAGAAATTCAACAAGCCATCACTGAACTCCCTAAGAAAAAATCTCCAGGGCCTGATGGATCCACAAGTGAATTCTACCAAACATTTAAGGAACAATTGGTTCCAATTCTATATAAACTCTTTGGAAAAACAGAGAAAGATGGAACTCTGCCTAACTCTTTCTATATAACCAATATGGTGCTGTTACCTAAACCAGGAAGAGTTAAAACAGAGAAAGAAAATTATAGACCTATTTCCCTGATGAATATAGATGCAAAAATCTTAAATAAAATCTTAGCAAAATGATTACAAGTTATCACTAGGATAATACATTATGATCAAGTAGGATTTATTCCAGGAATGCAGGGTTGGTTCAGTATTAGGAAAACAGTTAGTATACTCAATTATATCAACAACGAATCTATCAGAAATCATATGATCATATCAATAGATGCTGAAAAAGCTTTTGAAAAAATACAGTACCCATTCCTATTGAAAAGACTAGAGAGTATAGGAATAAATGGATTGTTCCTAAAAATAATTAGCAGTATCTATTTGAAACCATCAACAAGTATTATATTCAATGGGGAGAGGCTAGAGGCATTCCCAATAAGATCAGGGGTGAAGCAAGGGTGACCATTATCACCACTACTATTCAATATTCTATTAGATATGTTAGCTTAAGCAATTAGAGAAGAAAAAAGAAATTGAAGGAATTAGAATTGGGAAGGAAGAGACAAAACTCTCACTCTTTGCAGATGACATGATGGTCTACCTAGAGAATCCCAAAAAATCATCGAAAAAACTACTGGAAACAATTAGCAATTTTAGCAAAGTGGCAGGTTATAAAATAAGCCCTCATAAATCCTCAACTTTTCTATATATGTCTAGCAAGAAACAACAGGAAGAGCTAGAAAGAGAAATCTCATTCAAAGTAATCTCAGACAGTATAAAATACTTGGGAGTCTATTTGCCACGACAGACTCAGAATCTTTTTTGAAAACAGTTATAAAACACTTCTCACACAAATTAAATGAGATTTAAATAACTGGGCAAATACCAACTGCTCATGGATAGGTAGAGCTAATATAATAAAAACGACAATTCTACCAAAACTAAAAACTATCTGTTTGGTGTCCTACCAATCAAAATTCTAAAAAATTACTTTAATTAGTTAGAAAAAAATTGTAAGTAAATTAATATGGAGAAATAAAAAGTCAAGAATTGCTAGGAGCTTAATGAAAAAAGTGCAAAAGAAGGGGGATTAGCCCTACCTGATCTAAAATTGTATTATAAAGCATCAGTCATCAAAACTCTTTTGTATTGGCTAAGAAATAGAGTGGTGGACCAGTGGAATAGACTAGGTGTAAAAGCAGGAGATGATTATAGTAATCTACTGTTTGATAAACCCAAATAGTCCAAAGATTGGGATAAAAACTCCATCTTTGATAAAAACTGCTGGGACAATTGGAAGTTAGTATGGAAGAAACTTAAGATTAGACCAACACCTAACACCCTTTACCAAGATAAGATCCAAATGGTTACAGGACTTAGACATAAAAAATAATACTATAAGCATATTAGAAGATCAAGGACTTGTTTACCTCTCAGAACTATGGAAAGGGGAGCAGTTTATGACAAAGGAAGAGTTGGAGAACATCACCAAAAATCAACTAGATGATTTCAATTACATTAAATTAAAAAGCTTTTGCACAGAGAAAACAAATGTAACCAAGATCAAAAGAAATGTAGTAAATTGGGAAACATAATGATTTTGACAAAGGACTCATTTCTAAAATATACAGAGAATTGAGTTATATTTTAAAAACAAAAAGCCATTCCCCAAATGACAAATGGTCAAAGGATATGCAAAGGCAATTTACAGATGAGGAGATCAAAGCAATCCATAGCCATATGAAAAAATGCTCTAAATCATTAATTATTAGAGAAATGCAAATTAAAGCTTCTCTGAGTTACCACCTCACACCTCTCAGATTAGCCAATATGACCAAAAAGGATAATGATCATTGCTGGAAGGGTTGTGGGAAATCTTGGACACTATAACACTGTTGGTGGAGCTGTGAACTCATCCAACCCTTCTGGAGAGCTATTTGGAAGTAGGACCAAAGGGAAACAAAAATGTGCATACCCTTTGACCCAGCAATACCACTACTGGGTCTATATCCTGAAGAGATGATGAAAAAGCATAAAAAGCATCACTTGTACAAAAATATTTATTGCAGACCTGTTTGTGGTGGCAAAGAATTGGAAATCACATAAATGTCCTTCAATTGGGGAATGACTTAGCAAACTGTGGTATATGTATGTCATGGAACACTATTGTTCTATTAGAAACCAGGAGGGACAGGATTTCAGGGAAGCCTGGAGGGGTTTGCATGAACTGATGCTGAGATGAGCAGAACCAGAAAAACACTGTACACCCTAACAGCAACATGGGAGTGATGATCAACTTGGAAGGACTCACTCATCCCATCAGTGCAACAATCAGGAACAATTTGGAGCTGTCTGTAAAGGAGAGTGCCATCTGTATCCAGATAAGGAACTGTGGAGGTTGAGCAAAGTTCAAGGACTATTCCCTTTAATTTAGAAAAAAACAGGTATCTTATTGTGTGATCTTGTTACCTCTTAGACTTCTTGTCTCTTCTTTAAAGATATGATTTCTCTCTCATCACACCCAATTTGGATCAAGGTCCAAGGAAACAAAGTAAAGACTGACAGATTGCTTTCATGGGGGGGTGGGGGAGTAAGATTGGGGGGAAAATTGTAAAACTCAAATAATATCTTTAATAAAAATTAAATTAAAAAAAAAAAGAAACAGAATGGAAATAAAGGAGCCTGGTGACATTACAAGAAGTCAAGACACAATACTTCAAAACCAAAGAATGAAAAATTAGGAGAAAATGTGAAAGATCTCATTAGAAAAAAGAACTGATCTGGAAAACAGATTCAGGAAAGATAATTTTTAAATTGTTCAGATACCTGAAAGTCATGATCAGGAAAAGAGCCTTGACATAATTTTTAAAGAATTCCTACAGGAAAATTGCCCAGATTTCCTAAAAGCAGAGGACAAAATAGAAATTGAGAGAATCCACCGATCTCCCCAGGAAAGAGGTCCCCCTAAAAAAAAAAAAACACCCAGTAATACTATAGCCAAGTTCCAGAACACTCAAGTCAAAGAGAAAATATTACAAGGATCCAGGAGGACACAATTCAAATATCGTGGAGCTGCAGTCAGGATCACACAGCACTTAGCATTAACTACATTAAAGGTTCAGAGGGTTTGGAATATAATATTCCAGGAAGGCAATAGAGCTCGGAATGCAATCGAGAATCAACTACCCAGCAAAACTGAACATCCCCTTCGAGGGAAAAATATGGACTTTCAATGAACCAGGGGAATTTCAAATGTTCCTGTTAAAATGGCCAGAGCTGAACAGAAAGTTTGATCTTCAAATACAGGATTCAATTGAAGCATAGAGAGTGAAGGAGAAGGGTAAAATATGAGGGATTTAATGATGATGAACTGCATGTATTCCTGCATAGAAAGATGATACTGATAGTACTCACAAGAAATTTCTCATTTAATAGAGCAAGTAGGAGATTTTATAGATGAAGCACAGGAGAGAGTTGAATTTGAAAATATAATATATTGTAAAAATTGAGTCAATGGCTAAAAGGGAATGTAATGGGAGTAAGAGAAAGGAGAGGCAGAATAGGTTAAGAGATTTCATATAATAAGATTTTTTTATTACAATGAGCTATTGCAATGATATGGAAGAGTGGAAGGCGAGGGAGAATGAGGGAACCTTTGCTCTCATCTTAAGTGGCTTGGAGAGGAAAAAGCATATATACTCAATGGGGTATTGACATCCAGAGTAAGAAGTAGAGAATGGGGACAGGGGGGAAGGGGGTGGATATGAGTGATGGAGGAGAGGGTGGACAGTGGGGGAGAGTGGTCAGATTTAACACATTTTCTGTTTTACTTCTTGCAAGGAAGGTGCTAGGATTGGATGGCCTGTCTGGGACCACAGAGACAGGTGGTTGCTGGGCCTTAGGGGTGGTAGGTGGGCTTGAGGCCTCTTGGTCCCAGGCCTGGTGATCAGTCTGCTGCACAATTGAGCTACCCTAAAGCACATTTAAGAAAAGGGACAGAGTGAAAGGAGAGAGAAAATATAGTGTATGGTAGTGGGTAAGTACGAATGGAGGGAATTGTGACCAGAAATGTCAACAGTGGAAAAATGGAAGTAGCTTTTATGATGGACTTATCCTAAAGAATGTGATCCATCTGCAACAGAGCTGGTGGTGTTGGAACACAGACTGAAACATATTATTATTATTATTATTATTATTATTATTATTATTATTATTATTGTGGTGGTGGTGGTTGTGGTTGTGGTTGTTATTGTTATTATTATTGTTTGGAGGGGGGTTGCAGGGCAGATGAGGTTGGGTGCTTGCCCAGGGCTGCACAGCTGAGGGATTGTTGGGTGTCTGAGGCCAGATTTGAACCTAGCTGCTCCTGACTCCAGGGCTGGTACTCTGTCCACTGTGCCACCTGGCCTCCCTTATTATTGTTGTTGTTGTTATTATTAGTATGTTTTTGTTTTGGGGGGGGTTTTTTGGTTTTTGCAGGGCAGTGGGGTTCGGGTGGCTTGCCCAGAGTCGCACAGCTGGATGACTGTTGGGTTTCAGTGGCTGGATTTGAGTTCAGTTTTGGGGCTTTTAATTATATTTATTTTCTTTTTTGTACAAATGATGTTTTTTTATAACATTACTAAACTATTCTTCTTTAAGACTAAACATAATACCCCCTTCTCCTGCAAAAACATAGACCCTCATGAGCATTAAAGGAAAGAGGAAAATAATGATGATGATGATGATGATGATGATGATAATAATAATAATAATAATAATAATAATAATAATAATGGCAGCTCAGTGGCACAGAGGATGGAACACCGGCCCTGGAGTCAGGAGTACCTGAGTTCAAATCTGGCTTCAGACACTTAATAATTTCCTAGCTACCTAGCTGTGTGGCCTTGGGCAAGCCACTTAACCTTATTGCCTAGCAAAAAAAAAAAAAAAAGAACAAAGGACATACAACAAGCAACCCATTCTATAATATGGCTGCTAATTTTTCTAAAGTTCAGGTTTGACAATGATACTCATCTGTCTAAATAAAATTCAAGGGTTCATCATTCACCTCAAAATACTTAAATAAATTTTCTTTTCCTATTTTATTTACTCCAAGTTTTATTAATACAGTAAAATGACATATATAATAAAAGTAGATGCTATGCAGAATTTATAAAGTGTTTTTCTCACAACCATGGAAAGCAGGTAGTACCAAAAGGAAAACTGACTCGTCCCAGATTAGGTGGCTAAAGAGTAGATTACAAAAAATGATGGATTGAGAGGCAGAAATCATAGGCTTAAATCCTACTCCTAGTGACCTTGGCCAAGTCACTCAAACTTCTCAATGCCTGAGTTTCTTCATCTAGCTGATAACCTATGCAGCCATCTGGACTTTGTGTTAATAAGACCCAAATTGAAACCTTACCTCAGACCTAACTAATAAAGTCACTAATTAGTCTGAACCTCAGTCTTCTATAAAATGAGAATAATAACAAATACCTGACAAGGTAATTGTGGGAAACAAAATAAAACTATGCACATTGCTTTGCAAATCTCAAGTTGCTATATAAATGATATTAGCAGTAAGAGCAGTAGTAGATTAGGGAAAGGAGGTAGAGTTCATTACTGTCTGGGCTCAACTTCCATTGTCACATACCACATGGTTACAAGCTAAAACTGCTCTCTTTTCAAATGAACCATAAATGGCAACTGAGATGCCACCAAACTACATCAGGCCATAATTCCATTTACTGGTCTTCCTGTTTCCCCTTTCCATTTTATCAGACAGCAGACAGCTATAATCTTCCTAATACACAGATCTGAACATGTCACTACCTTTACTCAAAAAGTTGCAATGGCTCCCTGTTGATTCTACTATAAAATATATATTTAATATGCAATCAAAGGCCTAATGCAGTCTGCCTCCAAACTATCACACTATTCACTTCTCTCTGCCTAGAGTGACTTTTCCAGACAAATTAAGCAACTGATATGATTTCCTATGGAATTCATCAATAATTATCTTTTGAATGAATAAATGAATGAGTCAGTGGACCAAACTTGAATATAATAACTTGCCCAAAGATAAGTTTTGAAATTGATAACCCTAACAGAAATAATTGAATTGACAGTGTCAATTCAAGAATAAGTGTCATTATACATACATAGTATTTATTGTGAATGAATTGTTGATGCTTCTGCTACCTTTTAAGACATATGTGTGTGTTATAATGTACAAACATGTTTTAGTGCCCAATCCCTGAAGCAAAATACTCTTTTATCAGTCTCTTCCCATTAACTTGTCTCAACATTAACTACTCCATTAATCTTTCAATGATTTCCTTACCTGACTACAATTATTCCAATAATGAATCCTATCTGTCAGGATATTTTTAATCTTTCTGATTCACTTCTGTAGCTGAAAATCAGTTCTTGCTGATTGTGACTCTGTTTGCACAACTCATACAAACTGGTCATTCATGATGTTGCTTGTTTGAATAAGATCTTGGATTTCATTAGTACCTGGAATTCTATCAAGAAATCAGACTCTGCAACCTAAAGAATTATAAAAATTTGGATGTATTTGCTTTGAGTTTACTGTATTCTTCACTACTTCTGCCCTGAGTGCAGATCATTTATTCTCTATTTGGTCCTCTGCCATCAGACTCAAAACAACTGCAGTCAAAACCCTTTTTTTTTCCCTTTATCCTCTTAATTCCTATGATATTTGAACAATTTGAATAAAAACTCTGAATTCCAAGATCAATTACATATCAAGAGCTCTCAAAAGTCAACAGATTCAAACTGTTCATAAGGAAACTTAAGCATAGGGAGACAAGTTGTACAAGGTCACCCAGGGAGTGAGGCATTGGAAACAGGATCTGAATTCAAATCTTATCACTGCAATCAATTCTATTTCCCTTCTACCATTATCACTCTTCCTGCTCAATATGCTAAGTCCCACCTTTTCTACCCAACAGAATCTTTTCCCCCCTTCCTCAGAGGAGGAATATACTTCCCTCCATAAAGACTCTTTGATCATTCCCAATTCTTCAGAAACACAAGATAGCCCCTTCCTATAATATTTTAAATAGGGTTAAAGAAAGAAAGGTTGGGGGGGGGGTGGCAGAGCCAAGATGGCAGTGTGAATACAATTTTCCCTGATACTTGTTTCCCAAATAACTCCAAAAACCATCATGACTCTAGACAAATTTAGAAGGGCAGAACCCACAAAAAGACTGAGTGATACAATTTCCCAATACAAGACAACTTAGAAGTTCTGCAGGAAAGGTGTGTTTCACTGGGATCGAGGGTTGGAAAAAGTTGCAGCCACAGCACAGCACAGCCCAGGGATCACTGGGAACAGCTTGAAGGGATGGTGAGAGAAGTCTTCTGCAACACAGTGAGGGAGCAACGGCTTCAGAACAACCCTGTGGTAAGAACCTGCTGTGGAAATCAGGGAAGCCAGCCTGCAGCCCATAGATAAGGGGGTAGGTATTTATTGTGAATGAATTGTTGATATTTCTGCTACCTTTTAAGATGTGTGTGTGTGTGTGTGTGTGTGTGTGTGTGTGTGTGTATGTGTGTGTGTGTATGTGTGTGTGTAGAATGCAGAAATCTCTTGGCTCTCCCTGGGGCAGGACTCAGCTGTTTATCCACAATCAAATCCAGGTTGTAGTCTGGATCCCCTCACCACCACACTTGAGCAGGAACCCTCCTCACAGCTCCAGGGTAGAGGGGAGCACCTGTGGTCATCTATTTATCAAAACACAGGCAAGAGAGCATAAGATCTTGAAGGAATAAAGGTCCCAGTGGAAGGTCCCCAAAACACTCCAAAGTCTTGGAAGTGCAGTAAAAATCAATCATAGGCTGAGTAAATGAGCAAACAACAGAAAAAGAATATGACCATGATTGATCTTTGGTCCCATGAAAGATTCAGAAGATGGCAGACTAGAAGCTATTTCAGATTATGGAAGAGCTCAAAAAAATACTTTGAAAAGCAATTAACGGACATAGAGGAAAAATTAGGAGAAGAAATGAGAGTGATGCAGACAAATCATGAAAACGACATCAGCAGTTTGGTGAAATACAAAAAATACTGAAGAAAATAATATGTTAAAAACTAGTTTAAACCAAATGAAAAAAAGCAAAACAAAAGGCAAATGAAGAGAAGAATGCCTTAAAAAGCAGAATTGGCCAGCTGGAAAAGGAGATAAAAAAGCTCTCTGAAGAAAACAACTCCTTAAAATGCAGAATGGAATTAACGGAAGCTGATGACTTTACAAGAAATCAGGAAGAAATAAAACTTCCAAAAAAGCCAAAAATTATAAGAAAGTGTGAAATATCTCATTGGAAAAAACAAATGACCTCGCAAACAGATCCAGGGGAAATAATTTAAAAATTATTGGGCTACCTGAAAGTCACAACCAGAAAAAGAGCTTAGTCTTCATTTTTCAAGAATTAATACAGCAAAAAGTGCCCAGAGATCCGAGAAACAGAGGGTAAAACAGTAATTGACAGAATTCACCAGTCATCTCCTGAAAGAGATCCCAAAAGAAAAACTTCCAGGAATATTATAGCCAAATTCTAAAACTCCCAAGTCAAAGAGAAAATACTAAGCTTCCAGAAACAAACAATTGAACTACTGTGGCTCTATAATCAGGATTACACAGGATCTGGCACCACTGACATTAAAGGCTCAGAGAGATTGGAATATGATTCTCCAGAAGGCAAAAGATCTTCATTTACAACCGAGAATCAACTACTCATCAAAACTGAACATCCTCTTTCAGGGGAAAAGATGGACTTTCAATAAAACAGGGGACTTCCAAACTTTCCTATTGAAACAACCAGAGCTGAAAGTTTGATCTACAAGTATAGGATGTTGGTGATCCATAGAGGGAGTGGAAGAGAAGGACTAATTATGAGGAACTTAATGATGCTGAACTGTTTGTATTCCTGCACAGGAAGAAGATATTGATAACTTATATGAACTTTCTCATTTATAAAAGTTGCTAGAAGGAACATATAGAGACAGAGCACAGGGTGGAGATGTATATAATGGTATAATATAGTAAAAAGATGGAGTCAATGGATAATAAATCCAAGTACTGGGAGGAAGAGAAAGGAGAGGAAGAAGGAGCTAAGATATTTCACATAAGAGTCAAGAAAAAGCTTTTTCAATGAAATGGAATGGAATGGGGGGAAGGCAAAGAGGAATGAATGAGCCTTCATTCTCATCATAAATGACTCAGAGAGGAAAAAACATAAACACTTAATTGGGTATAGAAATCTATCTTACCCTAGAGGAAAAAATGAGAAAAAAGGGGATGGGATAAGGAGGTACTGGGGGAAGAAAAGTGGGAATAGGTGATAGAAGAGAAGGAAGATTGTGGGAGAAGGTATGCAGATACAATACACTTTTTGGACATGGCCAGGATGAAAGAAAGAGAGAGAATAGAATAAATAAGAGTGGAGGGAATTAAAGCCTGTAATAGTGACTGCGGAAGAAATATTGAATCAACTTCTCTGATGGACTTATGATAAATAAGGCGACTCACCCCAGAGACAGAGCCATTATAATGTGAACAGAGACGACTTAAGTACTGTTTTTATCTCTCTCACTATTCTTGAGGTTTCTCATCTTCTTGGGGGGGGGGGGATATTTTTACTCTCACAATAAGATTATTGGAATAATAGAAAATAAAAAAAATAAAAAAACAGAAGTTTGTCTTCCCAAACCATATATTCAAAATATCATAGAGAACCTCTCTAAATCATCAAATGTGATGGAATACTATCAACTTCTTGTTATGCATGTGAAAAGGATGATATTATCTTCTAGCTATGATTAGTAAAACTGAGATTTGAGGACAGGATCAGGACAAGTAAAGAAAGGAGGCACATACTTAAGAATCAGAAAAAGGGAAAATATGACATTTAGGAGATTAATGCAAATGAAAAGTAAAATAATAATGATATCATCCTGAAATTTAATGGGTGCTACAAAATTTTTTTTACAGGCTTTCCAGAAAAAAACAAATATATACTGATAGATTTTTTTTTAGGTTTGTGCAAGGCAAATGAGGTTAAGTGGCTTGCCCAAGGCCACACAGCTAGGTAATTATTATGTGCATGAGACCGGATTTGAACCCAGGTACTCCAGATTCCGAGGCCAGTGCTTTATCCACTATGCCACCTAGCCGCCCAACTTTTATGTTTATTCTGTATTACTAGCATTTTATCAATTACCTCTTAAGTCATTACAATAAGTAGAAAAATAAATAAAACCATAATGAAAATTTAATAGTCAGAGCTGGTTTGAGATGGCTTTAGTACCTCCCCGACTAGCACCCACCTGAACAGGAGATAATATTTGAGAAAGAAAAACAGAAACCCAACATAGAGAAATAATAGAGTAGTTATGCTCGAGTGGTTTTTTTAATAAAGATATCTGTTACAATTCTGTCTCTGCAAGAAGTGGCCTATACTTTTGGTTTCCGTCAATGATAATTTCATTTTTCAAAAGACAAAGGAACTAATGAGGATAACTCTGATTTTTGTTCTGTTTCTAGAAAGAATTTTCTGAATAGAGATCATAGGAATCAATGGCAGGTAAGGATAGGCACTGACTATTACCATTTTATCTTATGAAAGAATAAGGAAATTTGGATATGGCCTGATATGTGTACCAGAATTTGAGAGAATTACTTTCCTAAGTTTTAGGAAAAAAGACAGGTAGGGGATTTTGAACCACCTCGTTAGTTTCTTCTTCCCCATGAAAGTCAAATGAGGAAAGATACAAATGCTTAGGCTGAAGCAAAAGAAAGATGAGGCTACATCTCTCGCTTCTAATGTCAGATTGTTAAATCTACCATTTGGTATAGGGTTCCAACAAACTTTAATTTGAATGTTCACTGAATCAGGACATTGCATCATTTAATGAAAGATTCATCTAGCTGAGACCAATGGATCTGTCCAGGATCCTTTTGATCTTCTGTACTAATTCTGTTTTCTTTGGAATTGAATATAATGCATCTCTCCTTTATCTCTCTCTCTTTTTTTCTAGGTTTTTGCAAGGCAAATTGGGTTAAGTGGCTTGTCCAAGGCCACACAGCTAGGTAATTATTAAGTGTCTGAGACCAGATTTGAACTCAGGTACTCCTGACTCCAGGGCCAGTGCTCTATCCACTGCACCACCTAGCGGCCCATCTCCTTTATCTCTTTATCTTCATCTCTCCTCGTTTGCCAGGGCTAAGAGGATAGGCAGAGTTTTATCTAATGAAATTATAAGGGAAGCCATCCCAAGGGGATTCAGAAATTCTGAAAACACAAAGAAAAATAATTTTTATGTGGAAAAAATTAGAGCTCTGTAAAGAGATCCATGCATGTATACACTGATAAATATCAACTCAGTAATAAGATGAATACAAGATGATGCTAATAATCAATCAATAAGTATTTATTAGGTAACTACTCTATGCCAAGCATCAAACTAGGTATTAGGAATAGGAAGATAAAAACTGAACACTTTGTGCCTCCAAGGAAATTACATTCCATCAGGGGAAACAACATGTACATCTATAAATAGCTACTAAATACATATAAGTTACTGACCAAACACAGGAGAAAATCATAAAAGACTAAATGAACAATTTTTAATCTATAAAATTTAACCATTTCTAACCAAAAACATCCAATACAGCTTAGATTAGATGGAAAAGAATTAACTGAAGAAAATAATATGCAGCATATTCATAAAACACAGATCACATTTCCAAGATGCATAAGGAACTGGCCCAATCTTTTTAAAACAAAAAAGTCATTCTGCAAAAGATATATTGTCGAGGCAGTTAAGTGATGCAGCGCATACAGCACTAGACTTGGAGTCCGGAGGTCCTAAATTCAAATCCAACTTCAATTACTAATGACCTAGCTGTGTGACTTTCAGCAAGTCACTTTACCCCATTGACTAGCAGAGAGGGAGGGAGGGAGGGAGGGAGAGAGAGAGAAAGAAGAAGATTGTCACAGGCTATGAAATAGAAGTTTTCAAAGGAAGAAATGAAAGCTATCAGTAGCTATTTGAAAATGCTTCAAATCACTAGTAATAAATGCCAATTAAAGCAACTCCGAGTTTTCACTTCACACCCTACAGATTGACAAAGATACATTCCCATTTTTCCTTTATTGAATTTCCAGACTTGGTCACCATGCCTTCACTGGAGCTGTCTCTAATTGAATTCAAATTCCTTTGAGAGTAAGGACTATCAATTTGTTTGTATTTGCATCCCCAGTGCACAGTGTCTGGCACATTGTAAGTACTTAAGAATGCTTACTAAATTAGAAAATAACTGGAAAACAGGCACATTACACCGCTGGTTTTTGCTCCATCTTTCTGAAAAGTAATTTGAAATTAAGTCTTCACAATTACTATACTGTGCACTTTGACTTTCCTGTATCACTATTAATCCTATTGTACAAAGAGATCAAAAAAAAGATGACAAGACACTATATATACAAAAAATTTATAGCTAGGTTTTTTAAGGTGAGGGGGATAATAAAGAACAAAATTTATTATAGTCACATTTGGGTCTAGCGAAGAAAATAGAAAATATTAATATGATGGAATGCTACTGTACCATAAGATAGGACAAAATAGCAGATTTCAGAGAAAGTTAGGAAGTCAACTTTGAAAGATTTGAGAACTTTGATCACTGTCATGACCAATCAAAATTCCAATTCACTGATGGGTGTGGGGGAGGCAACTGAATCTCTGAGGAATGGGCAGGAAAGTACTAAGGATATGCAAAAGTAAAATGTTCTCAATAAGTCTGGGTCATTGTTAAAATGCTGAGTAGGAAAGGATCACTTACTACCAAAAAGAGGGGAGCACACTGACTCTATAGTCAAGGAACCTGCCCTTGGTCAAATTGAAGTCCTCTAATTTTAAAAACATTTTTTTGAGCAGAGCAATGTGGTTAAGTGGCTTGTCCAAGGTCTCAAAGCTAGTGAATCTCAATTGTCTATGGTTATATTTGAACTCAAGTCCTCCTGATTCTATGCTAGTGCTCTATCTGCTACCCCACCTAGCTGCACCAAAAGCAATTTTTTAAAACTTTAAATTTTAAAAACATGCTGCTTCTTGGAATAATTGGAAAATTATTTATTCCAAGTGCCACATTAACAAGAACTATTCCTAAATCCTCTAAATCACTAGAAAGAAAAGATCCTCTCACTTTTCTCTAGCCTAGTCTATTCTTGTGAAGAAAAGCTAGTACTACATTTGGCTTTGCCAGTAGACTGGTACTAAAGGTTGTAAAATATGTAATTGAGCTCACCCATCTATGAATACTGTAGAGAATGATCCTTCAGCTTGGAAGTGTTTTGTAGCTATCCACTCTGTTTTTACATTGCTTCTGGGTGAGCTGTAGGGTATCCTCAAAAGGTTTTATCTGTCTGCCAGGTACTCAACTAACCTCTACACACACACACACACACACACACACACACACACACACACACACACATACACATAGAGAACACATACAATCTGTTTTTATCTTTGGTCAAGAATATGCTTCTTTGCTTTTATCATGCTGTCATTCTTTCTATTATTGAGTTTTAAATGTTGATTCATTACTTCTTCCACTAATGTACATTATTAGGCTGCTGAGGTAGCAGAATTCAATAACAAGCTATTTTGCAAGTAAATTGTTCGGTCATATGTACTGACTATCTAAATAATACAGCTATGAAATGGACAATATAAAAGCTGAGGTGAGTAAACTGTAGTCTCAATAGAAGTTAGATTAACATCTAGACAAACCCTCCCTGACCATTTCTGCATATGCCTTATTCCACTGAAGAGTATCATCATTAAAAGAAGTACTTAATAATATAATATGCTGTTTTAATAATTTATAAGATCTTACTCAAAATATTCATTTAGAAAATCATGGTTAGCCACAAGTTCTTAAAGATTGAGACACTTCCCAGAAAGTGACCAGTGTATGGGCTCATCATTCCATGGGGCACACTCCAGCTAGAAGAAACCATGCAATGCAGTTTCCACATTTCATAGTTATTTTGGATATTTCTAGGGAAGGTGGGTATTAAGGAAATATTTTCACTGTATCATCTACATGAAGGCAAAATTTACTTTCCACTTTAAAAAGTCCAATGATATTTTTCTGGATTATATCTAGAGTCAATTCATAAAAAGAAATATAAGGAAAAAGGATAATATATATATATATATATATATATGTAATTTCTCAAATGATTGCTGCATTATCTCATTTCAAATTCTTTCATTTTTGAAATGCTCCTTTTAAAACTACTACAATCATTTCATAACACTTTTTAAAAATTCATTTTAAGAAATATTCTCACACATGAGCAATATACTTCACAGATAACTGTCACTACAGAAAATTCTATGGCAGATGGTCTTAATACTCTCAGAGAGAACAAATTATTTATATTTTGGAGAAGAAATCTCATTTGAATGTTCTTTAAATAAAAGTGCTCCTCAATCGAGAAAAGCAAATATTTACTCTATATAACCATTGTAGTTAAGACAACTTTTGTTCTCCTTTACAAAGCTCATCAATTGCACATAAAGAAGTAAAACTCAATAAAAATTGTAGCATTAGTTCACACCACAGAATCCGATTTAATTATTCCTGAGATATTCTAGACTATTTCAAAATACATGGAGGAATAACATGTTAGCACCATAGCAGTCAGACAAAATATGCATCTTCTGTAGGCTATGTGGCAAAGAGTCTGTGAAATACATCCTTGAAAATTAACAACACGGCCAACTTAATAATACGTAAGTAGCAATTGAAAGCTTTTTACTGAGCTTATTTATATGTGAATACCATAAAAGGGAAGAAGAAGAAGAAAGAAGAAAAGAAGGAGGAAGATGGAAGACGAACAAGAAGAAGCAGCAGCCACATCATCATCATCATCATCATCAACATCTCTTGGAAAGGTGGGACTTCACCTGAGACCTGAAGGAAAATAGGAAAGTCAAAAGGCAGACAGAAGAGAGAGAGAAAGCATCTAGTTAGGGGGGACTAAAGTAAGGGCAAGTCATGTGAGAGGAACAATAAGGAATTGAATGCCACTAGACTATAGAATGAATATTTTGGAGGTATAAAGTATAAGGAACCTAGAAAGGTAGAAAGGAACCAGATGATAGAGAGTTTTAAAATTCAAGAGAATTTTATATTTGGTCCTGGAAATAACAGAATGTCATTGGAACTAATTTAACATGAGAGGAGTGAAATGTCAAGATTTTATTTTAGGAAGATCCACTCTTGGGTTGGGAGAGCCTTGAGGCAGGGAAACCAATAAGCAATTCCAGGGAGTAGGTGATAAAGGTTTGCAACAAGGAGGCTGGGGTGCTTTTTTTATATAAACCCAGGAAACATATTTGTTCCTATGTTAATGAGGATAATTTTATCACCTCCCCTTTCCCCTACTAGAAACATAAGAAGTGTGACTGGGTGGAGTGAGGGAGGAAATAGCAAAAAAAAAAAAAAAAAAAAAAAAAAAAGCACTAAGGACAGAGATTAGTTCTCTTCTCTCCAGGAGCAAGGCAGATAAGGAGCCCAGAGGCAGCTATGTGTAATATATATTCAACTGACAGAAATAAAAGCTCTACATAATATCAAATTATTTTATTATATTAGAATAAATTCAGTTTTCCTAAAATTTCCTCAACAGGTAGTATTAATCATGCTATCTAGAAAGAACTGAGAGATTTAGGATCTGACTTTAAAATACATACACACACACATAGATAGATAGATAGATAGATAGATAGATAGATAGATAGATATATGTATGGACTGTAAAAACATTTCTAAAACTAACAAATTTGGGTAAGATTTTACATTAAAATTTGAAATAATTTATAATGATTATTTTGCATGAAATGCAGAAAAGGGTGCTATCAAGAATCAATTTTTTTGCAGTTTTATTTTCATGAAGTATTAAAAATTCCAATCAAGCAGAAGTATTCAAGAACTAACATAAGTATTCTCATATTTCACATATGAAATTTAATTTAGTGGAGATATATGTATATTAAAGAAAAAATATTATGAAATCCAGATGTTATAAATAGAGGAGAGAGATATTTTCAAATACAGGGTATGGTTTGAGACTTTTCTTTAAAATAACTTCTTACTTTAAATAAATACTGATCGGTTGTTTAAAAATATAACAAGAGTCAATGTCTTTAAGAAAAAGTTGTTTTCTAAGATATGTATCTAATATTTTCAGGTCAATTTTAAGTAAATAGAGAAGCAGATATTTAAAATAATAAAGATATAATACTTAAGAGATTGTACCAAAATGTTAGACTGAATTGAATTTTTTTCTCCATCCACATACAAGTCTGTAAGCTAAATCATACTTTTTCAGGAAAAAAAAGAAAAGCAGGACACAAAAGACAAATATGGTGTATAAACACGCATGTGTGAGCATGTGCACACACACACACACGCAAAATATTTTTTATTATGAGCATGCACCCAAATTAAAATTGTTATCACATGCTGAGTAAACTTTTCCAGATGGTCAACTAAAGAGATCAAATGAGATTTTCTCATACATTCTTAGATCTCTCTTACAAGTCAAACATATAGAAACATGGTCATACTACAACTTCAAGTAATTCAAAAATACAACTAATTTTTAGTTCAATGAATGAATTTTCCATATACACTTCATAATTAAATGGAAGGAAGGAAGGCAGGCAGGCAGATATAATTTAATCTGGGTGTTAAATGCATTCCCATAAGCAAATTTACAGAGGTAATAAAGGGTATGATGTATTCAGGACAATAGGTAAACTGATTTGGATACATTAAAGTGTTCTCTGAGAGGGAATTGTAAAAGATAAAGTGGAAATGGTAGGCCAAGGCTAAGAATCAAATTCTTCCAAATCTGTACTGTTGGGGGTTCTAAGTACTTTGGGGAGTCATATATTAGCAGACACTAAATGGCACTTAGGTGATGTTTCAAAACTCTTTTTTATTGAAACCAATAATAAACCCCTACCATAAGCCTGTGCTACAGATAAGATTAAGTATTAAAAAAAACATTTCACATCACTTCCTTCCATGCACTCAAGGGTTTAAACTGAAATGATATTTTGGCTGCTCCCCAACCTTGACATTCCATCTCTTTGTTCGGAGTATTTGCATTCACTTCCTCTTCACTTCTGCCTTTTATAATAATCTTTAGCTTTCTTTAATACTAGGATTAAGTGGCACTACCAACAGGAAATCTTTCCTACAACCACTAGCTACTAGTTGTCTTCCCCTTCAAATTGTGACGCATTTGCTCATCAATGTACCTACACTTAAACTCCAATATAATCTAAGGAAGAAGCCCATTGAGAGCAGGGGATTTGTTCTTTTCTTTAATTCTGTATTCTTCCTTCTCCCCTCACACCCAGCATCAAGAAATATACACAGAAGATGCTTTTAAAAAGTTCAATTGAACTGAATCAAAAGAAGCCAAATGACTTAACAGTGCAGAAATTAAAAAACAAAAGACAACTAAGCAGTGTACATTTACACCAAATCAATGTAGTTAGAATTAGGAAACAGTCAAGTAGAAAAAAATTTTTGCAGCAACTTTTTCCCCCTAACATAAAAGTAGGAAATTAATTCAAATATAGAACAGCAATGGCTATTTCCTAACGAATAAATAAATGATCAAAGGAAATGTAGTTTTCAAAGGAAAAACTCCAACTTCTCAAAAGTCATATAAAAATCATTATGATAATGGAAATATCAAATACCTCTGAAGTTCTACTCATTCTCACAAGATAAATAAAAGTGATAAAAAATGGAAAATGATAATGGTTGGAAGGGCTATCAGAGGGCTGAGACACTAATTTATCAAGTTTGCAATGCATTTTGGAACCACAGCCCCAAAGCAAAGGACCCAACAAGTCACTTGATAATCCTATAAGTATTACTAAACATATGCTACCTCCCATCTAAAAAAATTTAATAAGAAGGACTTGTATGCACACATATTGTTTAAAGCAGTCCTTTTTACTGAAGTAAAGAAGTAGAAATAATATGACTATCCATCAAAGAGGGAATAGTTGAACAAATTGTCATATGACTGTAATGGAATATTACTGCACAATAAGAAATAATAAGATGATCAGATTCAGAGGAACAACAGAGCACAGATCTGAATTCATTATAGATCGAAGTGAGTTGAACCAGGAGAACAATTTATATAATAACTGCAATAATGTAATGGAAAACAGTTTGGAAGACAATTCATCAGTGCAGTGATTATTAGACTTCAGAAGTCGGATCATTCTTCTGATCATGATTAAACTATGCTTTCATACATTTTGACAGAAATATAAAGGAATACAGATAAAGAATTGAAAATTAATTGTTATGTATAGCTATTATAAAATTTTGTTTGGCTTGGGTAAACTCATTTCATACTAAGGAACATTTCTGACTTTTGCTAAAGAAGGTATAGCTAGGCAGAGGTGAAGTGACACAAAAAAGAAAAAAAATCAATGAAACACTTAAAAATATACAGAGGAGGGCAGAAGAAATTTCAGGAGTCATACTTAAGAAGATCAGCTTTCTTACTGCTACAAAAAAAAAGGTTAAAGTAGAATATTCACTCCTCTATAAACTTAAAATGTTCCTGTTTCTTAATGTTTAAATTAGAGACAGCTAAGTGGCAAAGTGGAGTCAAGAAGAACTGGATTTAAAATCACTCAGAAAATTATTAACTATGTGATCTTGGTAAAGTCATATAACTCCATCTAAATTTATCTGTAAAATGAAGATGCCAATAGTACTTGCCTTAAAGGGTTTCTGTGTATAAAATAATATTTTTAAAAACACAACACACAAAACTCATTGCAAAATAGACAATAAATGCTTATTCCCATCTCTTTATGTTTGAAAAAGGAAAAAAATCTATCACCTTTTTTTTCAAGGAAAAAAATGCAATACTGAGTTGAAGAGATTCAGCTCTTAGTTTGGCTAGGGACTCCAAACCACCTTCCTCAAAGATTTAAGTATGTTAAAAAAACTATTCATGCTTAGTAGGTCCTGGGATCAAGTCATCCTGCTAACCACACACTGATAGTAAACTGTCTCCTGGCTCCACTCAATTGGATAAAATTTATAAAAGATAAATTTAGTGACAAACTTTTAAGGATAGTGAATGTTTTAGAAAGGAATCCGCTGGAGCTAGACTAGCTATTTCTCAGATTTCTTTTCAATTCGAATATATATATTTCTGTAATAAGTATCTAACAGGATAATGGGAGTGATATAAAAATTGATAAACGATGTGATAATTATCACTTACAAGTCTAAGTGGAAAATGAACAAATAAACACCAAACGTTATGAATTTTCAGAGTAGGAAGAGACGGGTATAGGCCAGACTAGTCAGTGAAAGTAGAGTAGAAAAGATGAGCCACCTCAGAAGATATCAAACCACTATCAATGCAAGGGCTCAACAAGCTCCCTTAGTACTACCCACATCTTTCTCAAAACTTAGCTACTTTTTCACATTTCACCAGACTTCTCAGGCTTGTTCTACAAGTCTGCTGCTAAATCAGGAAAACAGAGTGGATAGTTTAAAAGAATAGGACCTGGGATCTAATTCAACTGTGGCTTAGTTAAGTGAAGGAGGAAGAGGAGGATAGCAGGTGGCATTTACAAAGTACTTTTCAAAAGATTTACAAAGAGCTTCAACTCCTTTAAGATACAACCACTAATTGAAGTACTATTATTACTCTAATTTTACAAATGAAGAGACTGAGGCACAAAGAAATCAAGTGACTTTCTCAGGGTTATACAGCTAATAACATAGATCTTTCTAAACCCCCCAGGTTCAATATTTTATTCATTCTGCAATAATAATTATTTTTGGTGAACAATGTAGGGGGTTAAGGTATGGTAAATTAAGAGCCATTGGTACTATGTGACAAAGGAAGCTGTTTTCAACAACTGAAGGTAATCATTAAACTTTAAAATATAAGTTTACATATATGTGGACAGAATAACACTGTATTTCACTTCCCAAAGTATGTTCAAATTCTTTTTCATATAAGCTATATTTCTATAAATCTAAATGAGTTAATTTTCACAAAATATGGAAACAAGCAAATCAATAGGACACTCAAACATTTCACAATTCTGTCAATTCATTTCTAACACACATTGCTTCTCTATTCAAAAGTTCATTCTAGCAAAATAATATCAAATACCTATCATACCTTTGAAAAATTATATTTTACACAAACATTTGAATATTTTTACACTTCTGAGGTAGTTCTCAATTTATTTTGCAACATACTGGTTTGTTTGTTTTTTTAAGTCAACTATGGTTTAAGTCACAGAAAGAAATTCAAGATTATGTAAATATTTCTCTAATGTCATTTCAAATATGCATTACAGGTTACAAAGATTCACTTCAGTGTCCAATTTATGGTTTCTAGTGCACTTATAATATATGCAACTATGTACAAATATGATTGCTTCTTAGAATTTTCTAAGTAGAGTTTCTATAAGCTTTCTAACTATCACTAGAGAAAGTAAACTAATTAACAACACTTGCTACAAAATACAAAACCTGCATAAATACATTATGCAGCATTTTATTCCTAATTAACTTTCATACCATATTAAAATCTTTGTATATTAGTTTATTCCTCTTTATTGCTCAGGTTCTTAATTAGTACTAAAATTCAAAGGGGGGGAGCACTAAGTACCTTTGAACTATCATTCCAAAGAATAACTCAAGACATCTTCCCGGCACTGAAAACTTTTCTATAAAAGCAATACTATTTCAATTGTTTATTGTTTTCTTTTATTTTACCCTTAAAATAATATGAGGCTCACTTCTGTTATCCCAAATATGACTTTTTAGTGCCTGGGTTCACAGATAAGAGAGATGTTCCACATGACCCTGATATAGCTGACCTTGAGTAAATGAGGAAACATTCCAATCCCAGTCTCATGCCCACTCAACCAATTACTATGTTCAATCATACCAAAGCTTAGAACTAGAAGCAGAGATATTTAATAACTTGCTTCCCACCACACTCTCCTAAAAATCTCCCCAAAGGATTAAACACTTCTGACACACTACAGAGAAAAGACTTTTCCTATACAAAATGAAAAGATGGGAAAACATCTTTGGAGGAAATTACCACACCATTTCCTCAGACTGGTTTCATATCTGTATGATCACAACAACCTACTCTATCAAGCCATAAAGAATTATCTCCTAATAAATCTCTTCAACTTATAAGAATTGGACACTGACTTTATCCTTTCCCTGCTTCTTTAGTGTGGATGTTGGGTTTCTCGGAGTGGCATTTCCCACCTACTGTGGAAACTGACATGTGAAAGTGAAAAATCAACAAGTCTCATTTTAAAAATAAAAATTTAAACAATTCTTCATTTGTTTCTTCACAGAAAATGTAATTAGCTATTCTTTTTCCCCATGCACTTAAGTTTTATCATCCTCTACTAGAACATGTTTTTTGTATGAAATGTAATTTAAGGAAAGACCACAGTTATTTTTGTCAGTGGGAACATTTCTAAAACATTTATTTACTTCAAAATTACCCTTTTTTTTGGAGGGGAGGGGAGGGGAGGGGGAGTGGTAGGCAGAGGGGGAGAAATTTTTAAACTTTGTAATTCATTATATCTTTCCATTGTATGTAGTTTCTCTTTTCTAAGTCTGAAATTAAGCAAAAAAAAAAAAAAAAAAATAGTGAGAAAAGACTATAGTCTTGAGTAAAAAATAGATTTCATTGACAAATGATCTGGACCCCATCACTGGGGCAGGAAACTGTCCCTGTTCTTTGACTCAACTCACTGGAGCAAAAACAAGAAAGGAAATGCTCAGCTTTTGGCAAAGCTTTTCCTTTGGATACATTCCAAGGAGTTAGAATGTCTATTGGAAGGATTTTATCTGCTTTAGGCACTTCCTTGTTAGGTTTACAAGAGCTCCTTTATGGCTTCAAAAACCATCCATGGTCACAAGTGTCCACTTTGCAGTTCTTGATTGCTTCCTGTCTGTTCATGGTAATCTATCGGACTTTTCTAAGTGTAAATTAATTTTTGGTTCCTTTTCATGATTCTTGAGAGATTCAGTTATCTTCTTCAGTGTTAATAATCTTTGAAAGAAGCAATATTAGGTCTATATTCGTTTGTCCCTTCCTTGAAAGTCTGTCAACTCAGTTTATACATGATTATTCATATAATAGTCCTTTGTGTAGATTATGACATTTGTTTTGGAAGTATTTTGCATTGAATTTCATTTTTATTTTTTTAAATATAGGAAAATAAGATAATGGGATCATAGATCTAGAGATGGGAAGGGGCTTTAGAGGTTATCTAGTCCATCCCTCTAACTGACAAAAAAAAAATCAAGGTCTAGAAAGGTTAAGTGTTATTTGCTCAAGATTAGATAGGCAATAATTGGCAGAGTAAAGATTAAGAAGCAAGTTGAGGACTCCAAATTCAGAACTTAATTTAGACGACACCATGATCCTTCTTTGATTCACTTTACATATTTTAACATTAAGATAATTAATTTTAATTATATTCTCAAATTAATTGTTGTTGCATTATAATATAAATCCAACTTAACATAATGTATTTATCATAACCTTTTCTGTTAGGATATTAAAATCTTTCGAATCAATATTTTCACTACTGATATTTATAACGTAGTTACTTTCTTTGCTTTTCCCTTGTACAAAAAGGTATTAGGAATATTTTGGGATTTGGGGAATTTGGGGGGGGACTGAAAGAATTCCTTCTCACCTTTTGAGAATAATTTGCTGTCTTATATAAATTAATTATTCTATGCAAGTTTGACAAAATATAAATAATCTTAAAAATATAAACATTCCAAACTATATCATTATGTCAATAAATTCAAAAAAACCCTTTGAATAAAATATAATATTCCTTTATGCTAAAAAGTCTAAAAATCATACACACTGAAGGATCTTTTTTAAATGTTGAAGTATCTATCTATTACCAAAATTATATATAATGGAGAAATGT
The DNA here is from genome assembly GCF_037893015.1 of Macrotis lagotis. Classification (NCBI taxonomy): domain Eukaryota; kingdom Metazoa; phylum Chordata; class Mammalia; order Peramelemorphia; family Peramelidae; genus Macrotis; species Macrotis lagotis. Next base: position 201,493,263 of record NC_133663.1, read on the forward strand.
TTGAAATTTTTCAATAAAAAAGAAACAATAATGTTCTCTTTCCCTGCTCCTAACTGTATAGTTCTAAGAAGTGCTGCTATTTTGTAAAAAATAATATAAAGGGATAAAGATAATGAAAAGAAAAATATTCTCAATTTTTTGAGGGTACAATAATTTACCTGGAAAATCTTAAAGGTTCAGCAAGAAGCTAATGTAAAAATTAAGTTTCAACAAATCTGAAGACTAAAAAGCAACCACCACTACTCCAAAAACCATTTCATTGCTATAACAATAATAAAATATAATAGGTAATAAAAAGTAAGAGAATTTTCATTCAAAATAAGTACAAAAATGTAGAAAATATCTGGTAATCAGTTTACAAAGCATATTCAAAACCTGCACAGATAAAAACTTAAATAACTACATGATTCAGTGATCATTATTTGAGTGTTTCAAACAACAAAAATGACAATAGAAAGAAATAAATGGATATATTTATTTTTATAAGAATCAAACTATCGATCGAATATTTTCAGAGATAAACAAAGTGACAATTCATTTGGAATAACAAAGAAAACTATGCTATCCAGAAAATAATTTTTAAAGTTAGGAATAAAGGGGAATACTACTTCCAAACAAGCTATATTATAAAGCGATAATCATCAAAGCATTTGGTAATGGTTTCAAAAAAGAAAATGAATGGAATAAACTAGCAAAAAAAGAATTAGAAATAAATTAATTCAATAACTCAATGTTCAACGAACTCCAAAATTACAAATTACTTGGTTAAAAATCCCCATGTTGTCAATGACTACAAGAAAAAACTGTAAAGCATATTCTGGCCTACTCTACTGGAACAATTTCAAAGTGTCTCTGACATGTTTCCCAATTTCATCTAATCTCTATATAATGTTAACATTGTTGCTTCCATTAAAGTATACAATGCTTGAGGGCAAACTGTATCCAGTTTTAAGCACACAGTGCTGGCCTCATAGCAAGCACGTAAAAAATATTTGATGACTGGTTGGTGTCAAAATTTTACTTCCTTGTCAGACCCTAGAGAAATTAATGCATAACATTAGATTGAAAGCCAAAATTGATGATATATCTATTGTTATATATTAAGCATACTCTGCCTCAGGTTTCTATCTCAGATTTTTCTCTCTTCTCTCTATAATCTCTCTCAGTGATTTCATTAGTTTCAATAGATACAAATATCATCTATGTACAAAGACCTTATCCCTCTCCTAAATAATACTATTGTTGCTAGCTCTCTGCAGACATCTCCAAAAGATATGTCTCATAGGTATGTCAAAGACAATTATATCTAAAAATAAATTCATCTTTCCTCAAAAATCTACCACTCCGGTTAATTTCCCTATTTTGAGGGAGAGCATCACCATTCTTCCACTCACTCAGGTTTACAAATTTCGATGCATATTTGACTCTCCACTTTTACTGAGTTGTCAAGTATTTTCAATTCTTTATCATAATTTTTTGCATATATTCCATTCTTTCCACTCATACCACAATCTGTAGCAAAGGTTGCCATTAATTCTTCTTGGACTATTGCCATAGCATCCTTCCTGATCTTTTACCTCAATTTTTTCCCTTCTCTTATCCATTCTCCACATGGCTGCAAAACTAATTCTGCAAACATACAGATCTGACTTTTTCATTTCTTGGTTGATGTCAGAATCTATAAAACTTTAACTGCTACCATGAATTTTGTCAATTATGTGTCATAAGAATACAATTTTTGTTTGTACTAATTAGGTGGAGAGGAAGGAAGAAATAAGGGAGGAAGAAAGGGAGGGAGAGAGGGTACAAAACTTTATCAGACATCTATTATATACCAGGCTCTGAACTAAGTGCTTTACAAATAGAATTTCACTTTATCCTCAAAACATGCCTATGGGGTAAGGTACTATTATTGTCCCCATTTTACACTTGAAGAAACTAAGTAAAACAGATTATGTGTGACTTGTTAAGGGACACGCAGCTAATAATTATCTGAAGCCAGATTTGAACTCAAATCCACTTCAAACCTGATATTCTTATTCACTGTGACACAGAGCTCCCACCTAGTTGTCTTTGGAGCACTACTATAATATGAATAGCTACCACTGACAAACAAATCTGGAAAAAATTATTTGAAAGTCTATTGCTGACCACTCTCTTCTTTAACTGGTTGGGAATATCATCTTTTGTTAAGGCTTTTTTTGGACAAGGAAGTTTGGGCATAGGTTTCCATTCCCCTTTCCTAGAATGAAATCAGTAGAATCAGAGTTGCCACATATTTTATTTAGACTGGCATTTACAGTCTAATGAAGGAAATCAAATAGATGGGGGAACTCATCAAGTCTCCTCATTTTAAATTTCTTGAACTCAGAAAGTCCTCATTCGAATTAATGGGTGGGTGGGTGGATGTCCCTAATTTAGCTCAATAGGTTTCAGGGACTATCCTTTACCTCTATGATAAAATATAACTCCTCTGTCTGGCACTTAAAAGTTTTTCACAGGTTGCCTCTAATCTATCTTTTCCTTATTTCTTCCCTTCATGCACTCTACATTCCAGCCATACAGGTCTAATTTACTATTTCCTATACAAAATATTCCATCTCTTGTCTCTCAGCCTTTGTACAATCTAACACCCATGTGATTCCTCTACACCTTTGTCCTTGAGAAATACCTACTCTTTGCTAGGTTTAATCCAAGTTTTAATATCTTCAAGAAGTATCTCCTGATTCTCACCCCCACTTTTGTTTCTATGACCTGAAATTTGTATCTATTTTAGCTTATTTATATATATATATTATATATATTCACTACCAATAAAGCTAAGTCCTTGACAGACTGGCTCATTTGTCTCCTTGACACTTAGCATAATGCTTGGGTTACAGTAGGCAAAACTCATTAATTTCTTCCCAGACCCAATCCTCTCTAAAACCAATTTCCCCATTAATTGGAAGAGTACAACCATTATTTTACTGTCTCAGATTTCAAAGCTGTACTTATCTTTGATTTCTCTCATGTAACATTTATAATCAGTTAACAAATCTTGCAACAAATCTGCACAAAATCTTTGGCATCTGACTTCTCTCTACTCAAATAGTCACATCAATTCAGCCTTATGAACATTTCTTGCATGGACTACTGCAATATACTCCTAATTGATTCCCTTATCGTAAGCCTTTTCCTACACCAATCCATCCTAACATATCTGTCGAATTGGTCTGACTATAGTGGAAGATATAACCATATTATCCCTCCTTTCAATATTCTCTGGTTTTTAAAATTCCTTTCAACCTTTTATTGTTCAATCATTTCAGTTATGTCTGACTCTTAGACCCCACTTCAGGTTTTCTTGGCAAAGATACTGCAGTGTATGTGTGTTGTTTCCTTTTCCAGTTAATATAGAAGATGAGGAACTGAGGCAAACAGAGTTAAGTGACTTGCCCAGGCTCACCCAGCTAATTATTTCTGAAACTAGATTTGAACTGACGAAGATGTCTTTCTGATTTGAAGGCCATTGTTCCATGTACTATACTAGCTATCTTCCAGTTGCATAATATGATTCCCCTTCTCTAAATGTGTATAGTTCAAACTGTTTTTTAAAATCTTAATGCACAGAATTCCATTAGCTCTGCAACTTTCCATTTATCTTTCCCATGCCTTGAATTCACAGCTTCCTCAATTCTGCAACAAATAATCTTTCATTTGTTTCAAGACTCAGATCAAGTTTCTACATTAAGGCCTTTCTAGTTCCCACATTCACTCCCCCCCCACAAAAAAAAGCTAATGCCCTCCTTCCCTAACAAAACTGCATTAAACTACTTTAGATTCCTTTGTCTATCTATCTGTCAATCTACCTATAGTCAACTTAATAGTATATAAGCTCTTTGAAGAGAAAGATTTGTGCGGTTTTTATTAGTATCCTCAGGCCTACCACAGTGCTTGGTGCATAGCAGATGTTTAATAAATGCTTCTTAATTAAGAACTTCTTTGAAAGGCATTTAATAAATGTTTATTGATAGGTCAAAAACTATTTGCACAATTTATTCAGACCTACATTCACTGTTATGTATATACTATATTAAGGTTTACAAAGCATTGCACATAATACATGTAATATTTCTAGCAAGTCTAATGAACTAAATATTTCAAGTATTATTATCCCCATATTACAAATAAGAAAACTGAAGACCAGAGAGTTTAATTTCTCATGGACAAAAAGTCATTAAGTAGCTGAGATGGAATTGTGAACCTTGCTCACTCCGAAATTAAACCAAATTTTGATTTACTTTTTAACATCAAAACAGAACAATACAGGGTGGCTAGGTGGCACAGTGGATAGAGCACGAGCTCTGGAGTCAGGAGTACCTGAGTTCAAATTTGGCTCAGACACATAATAATTACCTAGCTGTGTGGCCTTGGGCAAGCCACTTAACCCCATTAGCCTTGCAAAAACCTAAAAAAAAAAAAAAAAAAAACAGAATATAGAAATACATGCCTATCCATAGAAACTGTAAGCTTTAGAAGAGGAAGACTCTAAGTTCATCTTAGTCCCAGTTCATCTCTAATCATAGTCAATTTCCCTTAGGTACTAACCAATTCCAGCATGTAGTGTGACTGTGGGAGTCTTAAAAGCTAGATTTTATATAACAAAAACTATCAAGTTGATATCTTAGGGATAAAAATCCCAATAGGGAAACACATTTTGTATTTATATTAACTCATTGTCAAAAAGAACTAAGTTAACAGTTAATAAAAGTGGGTTAGAGAACAGGACAGAAAGAGACAGATCTTATTAATCCCTGCTACTGTATACAAAGGGTATTATGACATCATGGATATTAATATCTTCATTTATGACTGAAAGGAGATTTCCTCAGAAGTTTTCATATACAAAGTAGTGGCAATCGTGGTACTAGAAGTAGTAATGATAATTCCTATTTGTACAGCACACTAGGATCTAAAATTGTACTTCCCTAAAAACAATCCCAGAAAGTAATTAGTGTAAATATTATTTCCCTCATTTTACAATGAGAATAGTGTTTTCAAATTCTAACTTTAGAGAACGTAATTGATATACACATGTCATCACAATGAATAAACAGAAGAATTAGGGCACAATACCAACTTCTCTAGATTCTAAGTCCAAAGATTTTTTCCATTACATTACACTATCTCAATATGATGACTGACTGAAAGGAAAAAAAGAACTATCAATTGGGCATAGGTAACACGTAGTGGGAAACAAGGAATTTAGGGAGTAAGCAAAAAAGTAAAATTAGGAGGGGGGGGCTATTTTTTTACATGGAGGAGCCACAAAAATAAAAAAGTAGAAAACAGAATGGGCTATAGAACAGATTCTGATGAACCAAATGCCATAGAAAGTGAACACTGTGGGGCGGCTAGGGGGCGTAGTGGATAAAGCACCGGCCCTGGAGTCAGGAGTACCTGGGTTCAAATCCTATCTCAGGCACTTAATAATTACCTAGCTGTGTGGCCTTAGGCAAGCCACTTAACCCCATTTGCCTTGCAAAAATCTAAAAAAAAAGAAAAAATAAAGTGTACACTGGTAAAGAGAAAAATAAACGGTATAAATCTCAGAAAAGTAAGCTCTTCTCTAAAGGAGCAAAAGTGAGGTATTCAGAAGGAACTTTTGTATTACATCAACAAAGACAACAAAATAAAAATAAATAAGAACTTTATAAACAGAAAAAAATTAATGTTTATCATTGAATCTAAATATGCTTTTAGTTAAATATGTTCACTTACAAATGTAAATGTGTACTAGGAAAGTGGGAAGGAAGAAGAGAAAGAATGTTTGGAATGAGAATGCTATTTCTTTGTTAGAAATTTAAAGATTATAACATTCTTACTTGTCTTAAAACTGTAACAAACATTCTTTAATAGATTGTTTAAAACTTGTCATTACCATTCATGGTCAAACAGCAGTAACAGAATAAAAGTGGATAATGAAACTTTTATCATATAGTTAACAATAATGTTCCTATTTCCTCTAGGTTACTAAGTAAAATTAGATAACAATTATCACAAGGCTAAGATAATTCACTGAAAAAAGCAAAAAATTCTAAAGGTTTCCATTTATATATATATTTTAATAGCTACAAAAAACAGAACTCATTTTTCTAATCGTTCAGTTGGGTTCTAAGCAATAAGATAGTTATTCTGGATTGCACTAAAGGCTACAGTCCTGGCTAAAAGCAAAGGATAATAATTTTTTACAATAATTAAATGGGCATAAAAAGTCAAGGCAATGAAAGGTAAAAGGCCATAGAATAAATATATTATAAAAGATATTCTTTTTAAAAACCAGTTTCATAATTTGGCACTTATGTTACATTTTGATTTTTCCAGATTAGAGTGGGGTACAGAAAAATTTGGATCTAAAAATGTAAACCATATGGTCTTGATTGCCTTTTTCAGTTAAGTGAGAGTCCAGTGTAAAGAAAAGGTTTCTAAGTGCCAGACGGCAAACCAGGTTTTTATGTGAAACTCTCTAATAAAACAGCAGCAGATGTTTCTGTGGCTATTAATTTGTTTGAGACATTTTTGTTAGGCTTATTCTAAATCAAATGTTATCCCTTCCCCACCAATGAAAACATTCTCTGGGGGAAAGTGGAAGACTACGTAGGGGTACAGAAAGGGAAATGAAGATTTAACTTTACACCATTACAATAATTTGCTAAAGTGATAAGAAAATGAATTCTAGATCCCCTTTTTCAAGAATGAATTATTAACAAAAGAGTATTCCGGTGTCTTTCATTATTTTTAAAGTACATGAAGAAAGTCATTAGTTGACAAAAATACATCCAATATCAGGTTTGGGATTGTAGCATCCATTACTCTTGGTTTGCTGACTTGAATGTAGAAAATGGGTTTCCAAACTTTCTTATTACAAACCTCTATAAAAAAATGAGTATGCACTTTCACTATACATAAAATACGTATTGTGTTTTAGTATTTATATGTGAAAGTGTACACACAGACACAGACAAAAAAGTATACAAGAGAATCAACATGTTGAAGGTACAAAGCTTCAAGTCAGGAAGACCTGGGTCCAAATTCTGCTGCAGAAACTAGTAATATGTTTAAGATCTTCAAGATTCAGTCTTCATTTGTAAAATAAGATAGTTTGACTAGATGGATTTTCAAGATCCATCTGGCTTTAAAATCTTTTTTTCCAAAGCACATATATGGTTACAAAATCAATTTATTCATTTTGTAAAAAAAAAAACAACAACAAAAATTTCCTGATTATTTTTGTTTATCCATCACCTACATTCCTCATTCCCCTTCTCCACCATCATCCATAAAACAAGGGGGTTCTTTACCTGACCATGAACTCACAGATAGATTTCGGGGGGGGGGGGGGAGCCTGAATGAAAAAACACAACATTCCTACAAACCTATACAGGAATTTTATATTCTTCAATTACTGAAAAACATTTTTTTCTGAGAGGGGGCCCATAAGTTTCACTAAAACTTTTAAATGGATCACAGAAAGATTGAAAAAAAGGAAAAAGGAAAAATAAGCAAAAAAAGGTATATTTCATTTCATTGCTTAATTTAATGGTTGTCATAGTTCCAAAAGTTACCTCATAAAGATAAGTAAGTTCCAAAAGGAAGAAGCATATTTTCATTTTTGGAGTACTTACAAATCATGTTAATCATTTTTGATACTATTCACCAATTATGCAAAAAGGAGTGTTTTTTTTAACCTTGAGAGTAAATTTTCATGTCAGTGACTTTTTTTTGAGTTAATCTAAAGGTTTTAAGCTTTTTAAAACTTTTGAATAAGTAAGATTATAAAGGTATTGAACTTCATTTGCAAATTTGAGGTTAGAAAATTTCGTTTCCAAGTTGTTTCACTATACAGATAAAAGTTTTTGTAGATGACACACTATAGTTTCAACAACAAATCACATAAATATAGAATCATTTCCAAACAACCACTTTCAAAATCCTTCCTCCATAGCATGAGGGTCTTTTAGAACGCATTTAATTTTCATTCTTTGTTACAATATCACCGTAATCTGAAATCCAGGATATATAGGGTATTAACATAAATTTAATTCTTCAAAATCAATTCCCTAATGGATAAAAAACTTAAAGCATATAAGCCAAAATCTGTGAAGATATACAAAATGTTACAAACCATACAAAAGATGCCTTCAAATCATTAATAAGTAAAATGTAAATCAATATGGTTCTCAAGTTTTACCACATATTGAATTGAAAAAGAAGAAAAAAGATGGGAATAATCAAGGCAGGAGGGGTTTTGGAAAGAAAGACAAAAACACATTGCTAGTATGAATTGTTTCAACTTCTCTAGAACAGTTTAGGCTAACTTAGTATTTAGACTAATACATTACAGTCATTAAAATGTCTATACCCTCCAATTTACAGATCCACTAAACTAGCAGGATGACAAAATAGATCATTGAGCTTGAATTCAGGAAATCCTTAGTTCAAACCTTGTCTCAGACATCTTCAATTTGACTCTAGAAAAGTCATTTAAGGGGCAGAGCCAAGATGGCAGCATATCCCAGGAACTACGACCCCCCCAACCCCCCCCCCAAAAAATGAACAAAGGATGGCTCTAGCCAGTACTTAGAGGAGCAGAACCCACTGAAAGACTGATACATTTTCCCAGTCCAAGATAACTTAGAAGTTCTGCGGGAAAGGTGTTTTTCACCAGGACCAAGGGTTGGGAAAAAAATGTGCAGCACAGCACAGCCCATCCCATAGATCACCAGCCACCGCTTGAAGGGGCAGGGAGAGAGTGGAGTGACAAGCACCAGTTGCAGTATTGGGAGAAAGCAGCCTGCATCCCCAGAAACAGTAAGGGAAGTCTGCAAAGATTTCACTGCTCTCCCTGGGTTAGGATTCTGCTGTTTGCCTACACTCAGATAATGCAGTTTGGACTGCCATACTAAGATAGGGGGAATCATGCCTTATAGCCCCAGGGCAGAGGGAAATACTGGTCCATCTACATATCAAAGCACAGGATAGAGAGCATAATACCTTGGAGGAATAAAGGTCCCATTGGGGTGTCCCCCCACAAAAAAACCCACCCCAAAGCCTTAGAAGTGCTGTAAATTAGTCTTGGGCTGAGGAAATGAGTAAACAACAGAAAAAGAAGAATTTGACCATAAAAGAATCTGACCATAGAGAATTACTTTAGTCCCATGGAAGATCAAAATACTTACTCAGAAAAATGACAAAATCAAATCTTCTGTATCAAAAACTCCAAGAGAAATAGAAAATGGGGTCAGACTATGGATGAGCTCAAAGAAATTAAGGGAGGTGGAAGAAAAATTGGGAGGAGAAATGAGAATGATACAGAAAAGTCATGAAAACTAAATCAAAAGCTTGGTGAAAGATATTCAAAAAATACTTAAGAAAATACTATGTTAAAAACTAGTTTAGGCCTAATGGAAAAAAGCAAATCAAAAAGGCAAATGAGGGAGAAGAATGCCTTAAAAAGCAGAATTGGCCACCTTGAAAAGGAGATAAAAATGCTCTCTGAAAAAAATAATCCTTTCAAAAACAAAATGGAACTAAAGGAAGCTGATGACTTTGCAAGGAATCAGGAAGACATAAAACTCTTCCAAAAAAATCAAAAATTAGAAGAAAATATGAAATATCTCATTGGAAAAACAACCTCCCTCGAAAACAGATCCAGAAAAAACAATTTAAAAATTATTGGGCTCTCTAAAAGGCACAACCAGGAGAAGAGTCTAGACTTCATTTTTTAAGAAATAATACAGCAAAATTGCCGAGATCCTAAAAGCTGAGGGTAAAATAAAAATCGAGAGAATTCACCGGTCAGCCCCCTGAAAGAGATCCCAAAAGAAAAACTTCCAGGAATATTATACCCAAATTCCAAATCTCCCAAATCAAAGAGAAAATTCTAAAAGTTGCCAGAAACAAACAATTCAACTACTGATGCTTCATAGTCAGGATTACACAGGATCTAGCAGCATCTACATTAAGGGCTCATAGGGATCGGAATATGATAGTCCAGAAGACAAAAAGATCTTGATTTACAACCGTGAATCAACTACCCAGCAAAACTGAACATCCTCTTTCAGGGGCAAAGACGAACTTTCAATGAAACAGGGGACTTTCAAACTTTCCTATTGAGACAACCAGAGCTGAACAGAAATTTTGATCTCCAAGTACAGGACTCTGGTGAACCAGAGGGAGTGGAAGAGAAGGACTAACTATGAGGAACCTGATGATATTGACTTGTTTGTCTTCCTACAAAGGAAGAAGATATTGATAACTCATATGAACCTTCTCATTTATAAGAGCTATTAGAAGGAGCATATATAGACAGGACACAGGAAGGAGCAGAACATAATGGTATAATGTGATAAAGGGATGGAGTCAATGGGTGATGGGGGAAAGTACTAGGAGTAAGGAAAAGAAGATAAAGAAGAAGCTGAGATTTCACATAAGAGTCAAGAAAAAGCTTTTTCAATGGAGTGGTGGGGGAGGCATGGGGGAATGAGTGAGCCTTCATTCTCATTGGAAATGGCTCAGGGTGGAAATGACATACACACTTAATAGGGTGAGGAAATCTAACTTTCCCTGGAGAGGAATGGGAGGAAAGAGACGAGATGAGGGGGAACAGGGGAGGGGAGGAGGGAACAGGTGATAGAAGAGAGGGAAGATAAGTGGGAGAAGGTACTCAGATTCAACATACTTTTGGACAGGGCCAGGATGAAAGGAGAGAAAGAACAGAATAAATGAGAGTGGGCAGAAATAGAGTGGAGGTACAGATAGTAACAGCAACTGAGGGGAAAATATTGAAGCAACTTCTCTGGTGGACTTATGACAAAGAAAGCAACTCACCCCAGAGATAAAGCCATTGAAATCTGAACACAGTATGAAGTACAATTCATATTCTCTCTCTCTCTCTCTCTCTCTCTCTCTCTCTCTCTCTCTCTCTCTCTCTCTCTCTCTCTTTTTCTGAGGTTTCCTCATCTTCTTGGGGTGGAGGGAGTTTATGTTTATTCTTATGTTTACTCTTATAACATTAATGTATAACATGGAAACAATGCAGAAACTATCAGTCTTCTGTTGCGGGGGGGGGGGGAATTGTAGAATTCAGAGCCTTGCAAAAAGTGATGGATGCATATTATTATTGTATATAACTGGAAAACAAACAAAATGTTAAAAAAAGAAAAGCCATTTAATCTCAGCCTCAGTTTCCTCAAATGTATTCTGGAGGGCTTATCTACAATGTCCCTTTCATCTACAAGTCAAAGATCATCTTATATTAGTGTCAAGCATATGCCCCACAAAAATAGTGATAGACACAATGGAGCAACATGAACTAAAATAATTACAGAAAGATTTTTATAGTTAGGAAACAGTTAAAATGACTATTATTACAAGAATATGATGGAATATACTGTGCCACAAAAAGGGATATGGCAATTACAGGAAAGGGAAATTAGGAGGAAATGATTCATTCTAGAAATAGAACCAGAAAAATTACATGTACAATGACAATAACACTTTACATAGCAAAAAATGATAAAACTGAAATGAACATGGAATTGTAATATCAAAATTTGTTCCAAAACTCTGGAATAAACCTTCCTCCCCTTTTTTGCAGAGATGATACCTTAATGTGGAACAATAATTCTGACTGACATGTTAATATGACTGAAGTTTTCTTTCCCTCTTTTTATAAGGGATGGCTTTCTAGGTGAAAGAGCTGGAGGAGAGTGAAATTTGGAAATGTGATGTAAAACAAAAGTAGCAATACATTTTTAATTCTATATTAGCCGTGAAAAGACATATTGTTTATTTTTTTCAAAGGTATTGGTCAGTACAGGGAAACAAAGTCAGTTTGGGACAAATTTTTATATATGAAAAATGCATTAAGCTTTTGAATTTAACTATCATTTTAAAAAATAAATACATGAATAAACATCAAAACCTCCTGGTAGAATAAACGGTCTTCATCTGAGGTCCACTGATTTGTTTTGGTTTTAATAACTTAATACTTGTATTTCAATATAATTGATTTTCTGTATAATCCTAGATTAACTTTATTTTGTGTTTTTAAAATCATTATTCTGAGAAGAGAGTCCTTAGGCCAGATTACCAAAGTATTCAAAGAGACAAAGTTCCTACAAATTTAAAAAAAAACTCACTGGAATTGGGACATCTAGGTGGCACAGTGGATAGTGCATTGGCTCAGGAGTCAGGAGGAACTGATTTCAAATCCGACCTCAGATACTTAATTCTTACTTAGTTGTGTGATCTTGGGCAAGTCACTTAACCCATTGCCTTGCAAAAACAAAACAAAAAATAATCACTGGAATTTACAAGTGACATTGTTATACCTGTACTTCAAGATATGTTTGTGTTTTTATCTGTGTGTGTGTGTGTGTGTGTGTGTGTGTGTGTGGAGAGAGAGAGAGAGAGAGAGAGAGAGAGAGAATGAATTGATTGGAGAAGTAAAAAGTTTTGAAGCCCTTAGGAGACTATTATGATAGTATAAATGAGAAATGATGAAACCTGAAATAAAGTGCCATCTTGTGTGGATGATGAGAAAGAAGGAATTTAAGAGTTGTAGTACTGGTCGAAACAGTAAAATTTGGCAGTAATTGGGATATGTGGTTGTAAGGGAGTGTAAGGAATTGTGGATGAAAACATGGACGCAAATCTGTCTTCAGTAGAACTAGGAAAATTTGAAGGAAGTCAGTCTGGGGGTGGGGGGAGAAAGGGGAGGAAGAAGCGCTATGTAGCTACACCTATTCATGTTTGATTCTACAATATAAGTCACATTACCTCACTGAAAATAAAGAGTTGGGAGTGGGGAAGGGTAGCACTTCTGTTACTCAGAGGCCAAGTACTGCTTTAAAACCTAGGCAAAAGGCACTTGCCTTAACAATGAACAAGATAGTATGGGAATATGAGGAAAGATGGAGGGGATTTTCCCAATGGACCTGCCCAGTTACAGAAAATAGATCAAGAAAGTTTATAACTGCTCATGGAGTACACAGTGTGATAGTGAATAGGAGAAGTTCCGTTTCCTCAGCAGTGGAAGAGGGCAGAGTTGGGGGGTACTGGGTTGTGACAGATTGTAACAAGCAACAGTCTAGTTCTTAAACAAGTAGTTTAGGCTAATTCTTATACCTAAACAGGTAGCTTAGCCTAATCTTTTCTTTAAAGGGCACTGAAAGTATACTTTTTAGCTTCCAGACCACTTGAATATCATATACTTCTGACCAAGCAGCTTTGACAAATACAAACTCAGGGAAGTAGTTATATATGAGAACAAAGGGCTCCAGAAGTCACAGTCTCATATAGTGATAGGAGAAAGAGGGAGAGTGGCAGCATCCATGGCAATACCTAAGGTCTTTGCAAAGGGTGATAAAGTTCAGGCCCTGAAAAAGGAAAACAATGCTGACACAAGTAGAAGCAGTACAGGTCACAGCAGTAGTAGATAGTGCAGCAATTCCTATCAGCACTGGCAACAACAGGTCACCATATAGGCTACACTGGCAGTTAATCCTGAGAAGAATGAGGAAGGGATCTGAATGACTATGGTAGTAAGTAGTAATTGCAGGCCTCTAGCAGAAAAGGATGACTATCTATGGATGAAAGTAGGGTCAGGATAGCTATTTTCTTTCTCTACTTCTGGAGATCATAGGGACTCCTCCATATTAAAGTAGAGGTACCAAGGTAGCATTAATTAGACATTGGATCAACTCCTCTGATGGGGTTTGGAGAACCAAGGGGATGAGATAATTGGTACATGTTTCAACTTCTGCAATCAAGAAAAAGGAAAAGCAGTTTTGCAGGGTCCTGAAGAAGGGTAGTGGTACTTTAAAGAAAAGGGGTGGAAAATTGTAAAACTCAAAAATAAATAAAACATTTCTAAAATTAAATAAATGAATCGCATACAGATAAAAAAACAAAAGTTATCTTATGTATTAAAAAAAATAAAGTAAAGGGATGGCCTTTATAGGTACTTAAAGAGGAAAAGATTTGGTAGCCCTGCCATGAGACTCCTGGGGACAAGGGCTTTATCCTGGCAGATGGCCCAGAGAACACTAAATAGTTGGTGGCTGATCCCATTTCCGGCTGATTCTCAACATCTACAACTGGGAAAGGCTACACAAAAAAAGCTAATATAACCTCAACTACACTGTTACAGATAATCCTGACCTATGATAAGTTACATTGACTACCAAACCATTTGTTCTCTAGATGCTCCTGTTGAAGCTACTACTCATCACCATTACTTTACAAAGGGAAACTCATTGGAAACTACAAAAATTATATATTATCATCCATAACTCTGATCACATTGTTAAGATCAAGACATAGTCCTTCAAGAGCAGAAGTAACATTTCTGGTCTTTGGGATTTCTGTTTTCTTCTTAAACATTAAGTTACTCCAGGGGTGCTTGTTTCTTCACTATTTATTGCATTTTCATATGTTTTGCTTTGGTCTTTCTGTTTTAATTTTGGTTTTCTTTCTCCAATGCTGATCATGCCAGGCTTCTTGTATTCACTTTCCAATATCCCCTACCATCACAAAGATCTAAGCTGTACAGCATCACTTTTAAACCCGTGTAGTTGGTGAAAGATCTTCCAGAAAATCTTCCAAAGGACCTTTAGAACAAGGTATCATATCAAATATTATTTCCATCTTCTGGAAGTTCTTCCCCTTCTATTGCTAAGTTTGCTTAGTTTGTTTACTTTTAGATGGGCTACGAGTATCTCAGCTTGTTCTGATCTCAAACCTGGTCTAAGCCAGGTCTAACCTATTACAAAGGTATAGTAGATGTTGGAGTTATATTGTAGACATGTCTCATGATCAGTTCTGTTTTAAATACCTAACATCATGTTCACAAATACTTTTAAATTGAATATAATTTAAAACAGGAAACTATTTGAGAACTCAATCCATCTATCTCCTCTATTTTTCAAATTAAAAAAACAAAGCCATTGAAGTGAATTCACTTATCCAAGGTTTGCTCAGGCAATTCTAGTAAAAGCTAGATCTAATGCCTATGTTTCTTGAATTATAGGTCTCACCTTTTGACTGAACATTCCATTCAAAAGAGGTGTCAAAATATACCTCACTCCCATTATTAAAAAAACTAATAACAAGGGATATGTGAAATTATACATATGTATATATGATATATATTAGCAACTAAAATCAGTGTGTTAATTTGTTTTTCTAAACTGTATTCTTCATTCCATATTAATTCTTTATTAAGGAAAGAAAGTCTGATAGGGAAAAGACAGAGAGATGCCTTCAAGGATGAATGTGATGTAAAAATAACTTATCAATAAAATTAGTAAATACAAAAAATTTCAGAATAAAGAAGTCTTCCATATGTATACACACACACACACACAAATAGGCCATATTTCTACATTTATATCTCTGCTGAAACTAACTTAAAATTCAGAACAACATTAATATTTTAGGGAGCAGATTAAGAGCATAGAAAATTTGGATTTTATTAAAGTTGCTTTCCATCTTTCATGAATGCTTGCAGTTATAAATTAGATTTTATGTTGCAGACATATGGTCTAAACTTCTTGCAGATGTGATAAGAACTATTCAAACTAACAAAAAATTTGCTGTAGTTTAATGGAGTACATTTAGTTCATTAAAGTATAGTCATTTAAGCATTCAGTTCACTTTCATTACTTGGTCATTAAAATTTGGCAATATTCTTAAATGATTTAAATAATATAATACATTCTAGTCTCATTATTATTATTTGTTGCTCTTTCTTTCCCATACTGGTTCTATTGATAAAATGCACAAAACCCTAGGATATACCAAATACAATAATCCACCATGATTCCAGAGTACCAATTATCAAGATTTCTATCAACATCAAAGAGAAATGGTAGACTAAAATCTACAAAATGACACAAACACCATTTGACATGGTCAATATGTTTATTTATTTTGATTAACCATGAATTTTTTTGTTTTTTGTTTTTTGGTTTGTTTGGGGGTTTTTTGCAAGGCAATAGGATTAAGTTGTCTTGAAATGATTATTATGTGTCTGAGATTGGATTTGTCCCTTCTCCATCTACTGTGCCACCTAGCTGGCCCCAACCATGTATTTTTTTTAAAGAATTCTGTTTTTATTTCTTCCCATTGGAGACAGCAAAAGTAAGGAGGAAAAAATGCTTCATAAGTTAAAAAAAAAAAGAACTACAAACTTCTAAAGAAAATGTCCACCCAGTGAATCTTAAAAAGAAAGAATTCTATTTTCTGATTCTCTCTTTCTGTCTGCCAACCACGTTATAACTTTTTAAAACTCTACCTAAAGGAATGAGGATGGGATCACTATTATTCTACCCTGAAAATAGGGGGACTTCTAGTCCATGGTAGAGGACACATGCCCTACCTAGATAAGGTATTTGAACTCTTTCACTGTGTTTCTGGGTATAGATGACTAACAGTAATCCCTGAATGGTCATTTCCAAACATGTATTCAAGAGCTTTCTAATCTAGGACAATCAGCTAGAGCTAGTTAAACTTTAAGAGCAGGAAATTCATAAAAACTTAGGAGATTCAAACCAACCTCTGAGACACAAACCTTTAGCGTTTCATTTCTACAATGTAGATATAAAGTAAATGTGAAATGAAAGAGTTCCCTAAAATGTTTCATGTTTTGTTTAACAACTTCCTTAGAGGGCAAAACTGCAATTAAGCTAATACCAATATTTTAAGTCTGTTTTGACTTTGTTGTACAAATATACCTATAATATGGAGGAAGTAAATAATTGATGTATACCTGATTTACGTTGTACATTGAGTAGTTTTTTATGTCCCCATCTTTTTTAGGGAGAGTGCGGCCATGAGTTAAACTTTAAGTTCTATAAAGAGCCAAAGAGTTAGAGAAAAATAGCTTGAATTCGATCTAAAAGTCAGATTCCCCTAAGGTTACAGTTGATCTGGATATATGGGTCCAGAGCTGAGACAGAACTCCTTAGTGGATAGAAAAAGCAAGCATCTCAAGCTTCCTGAGCACAACAGGAACCATAATTGTTGATAAAAAAAAAGAAATAAAAATTACATTAAGACAATAAAATATCAATACATTTCCTTTTAAATCAACCAAGGAATTGTAAACACAAGTTTTTGAAATTCATTTATCTGAAGAAAAAACTTCACTCTGAAAGGAGTAAGAAAAAATTCATTTTATCACCTTTCTCTGTATACACCTGCATTTTTATGCTACATAAAGAATAACACTAAAGGTAAGTTGGAGAAGCTGCCTTTTCCTATTAAAAACAAAGCATTGATCATCAACAAAAATATTGATAATTATCTTTTAATTTAAACAGAACCACCACCAACGAAAACGAAAAAGTTTGCCTGGATCCATTCTAAATTATTTCTTTCCTTTTATTTGGAGGGGGTGGGAGTAAGGAGGGAAAGGGAATCTAGACTTAAATTAATTTCCCTGTTTCTCAAAAGGAAAACTTGAAACCAGATCTCTTCTTGTCACTATCTCTAAATCCACTCTGTCACATAGCTTCTTTTGTCTCTAACTATAATGGAATATTATTATATGTGAAAATCAAGTGGAAAACAATTCATTTGCCATTTGATGAAAAACACAAGGAGAACCCACTTCTTGAGAGAGGGTTGGCTCCTTATGCTGAGGTCAAACCTTATAATTGTTAAGCTCTTAAAATAATTCAGTGAAAATGTGGCTCACAGGTGAAGATGAGCTTCCACAGAGCTCTCCCCAAAATGGCAAGTCAAAATATATTGTCTATTGTTTCAATAAAAATTTATTCTGTTGTTTTTTTTAGGTTTTTGCAAGGCAAATGGGGTTAAGTGGCTTGCCCAAGGCCACATATCTGAGACCAGATTTGAACCCAGGTACTTCTGACTCCAGGGCCAGTACTTTATCCGCCGCGCCACCTAGCCTCACCTCAATAATCACTTTTAAAAGTAAGATTGGACAGGCCTGAATTAAACAATCAACAAACCGTTTATTATGTTCTCTGTGCCAAGCACTATGCTAGTTACTTGAGAAAAGACAAAACGAGGAATAGTCCCTTCCAAGGAAGAGTTAATACTATATAATCATTAGATATAAACACAATATATATATATATATGGCAAGATGAAATATGATTAATGATTCTAATATTAATTGTTAATGTTTAATTATAATAATATTAATAATATACCAAGTCCATGGCACTGCTCGTCCTGAGCTGGCAGAATCACTGTTATTACTTCTATTGTCAATTATATCATCAATTTCAGAACTATAAAAAGTCCACAACCACCTTAAACAGCATTTCAAATTGCTCTTATACAATATTTTCTTTATGTCATTTAAATCTAACAATGAATGTTAGTGGGCAACAAAAAGTACTGCATAATAAAAAATGCATTTTACAAAAAGATAAGAATGGTCATTAGAATATTTCAGCAAAACAATCCCTTAATAAGATAACACATAGGCCATTATGTTTTACTCATATTTCAGAATTTTTGTTATTTCTAGAAATACTAAAATTTAACAACACTAGTACTTCATAAACAAATTATTTTTCTATTCAAGTAATTTTCCAGGGATTATAAAAGCAACATTTACAAAGTAGGAGGCATATATTTCCCCTTTCTTAAAAAGAATATCTTTTTTGGCCATTATGTAATAGTGTTAAGGATTAACTAATGAGTAAGTCAAACCAAATATATTAGATATGCAATATTTTTCAGTGCAGCACATCTATCTCAATAATTGTGAATTTATGTCACTGTGATCCTAACATATTTATTCCTGAAATATGAGTGAAATGGTACATAATAAAAAATAAGTTTTTCAAGTATTTAAAATAGTTAATTTGTACTTCAGAGAGTATGCATTTCCACTGAATGTAAAATAATATTTACAAATTGTGTGGAATACACTATGTCCATGCACAATGGTGGATTTGTTAACACTGACATATTTATCTGGCCTTTCCCAGTCCAAGGAAAAAATTATGTCAATTTTCCTTCAGACTGCCTTCCTATTCTGTCACACAAATTACTTCATGAAACATGAATCCAAATGTTCTGTTCTTTTTCAATTTCCTTTCACCACAAATTCCAGAGTTCTGTATTTCATGGCTTTACAGTAACAATTCAGTCTTTCTATTCAAATGGCAAAAATTCAATACTGCTGTCTTTAATCAAGCTACTTTTGACATGTCCTCCATAGTGAAGATTCAGCTTTTTAATGCTAAAGAAAAATTTCACAAAATTATTACAATGATGCATAATGAAACTTTTTAGGTGCTTTCTCTTACCACTGATACTACTTATTAAACACTTAACAAGTAGATTGTCTTTTGACTTGCTGTCTTCTAATGTTAAATCAAGGAAAATGTTAACATTAATCTCGGAGAGTCTCACATTTTAAAGTTAAAAAAATAGTGCATAGTATCAAATATATTCCTTATTTGTGCTTACCAACTATTTCAAGATAATCACTAAAGGTTCCCCTACTCTAGAAACATATATGATGTAATTTAACATAAAGTGAATAGCCAAAATTAATGATACAGTGCCCAATCTATAACATAGTAGGGAATAATGAGACATACTATAAAATTCCTACATTTACCCTTTTAGTGGTGATCTGGAGCAATCTTTCATATGGTTGTTAAGAGGTTGTTAAGAAACTTACATAGTTGCTTTAATTCCCTATATCACAGGTATCCAATATTTACCAGGAAGACAATTTCCCTGATCAGCACCTTCCCTCATTATCCTGGTTACATTTATTTAAATCATGCAAAAGTCTTTAATTTCATGTATAAAATTATTCATCTAATCTTTTGTTATTTCCTTGATCACTTAACTGATTTACAATGTCTGCCCCATTAAGCCCAAAACACAATGTCCCTCGACAATCTGCCTGCCATCCCAGTCCCTGCTTCCACATATAGAACCAACCTTTGTAAAGATGTAACTTGGCAACTAAACCTAGAGCCTCAGAAAAGAAGGTTCTCATCACTTAAGTACTTGACATTGTCAAATAGTTTTCAGTCTCATAAATGGACACTTGAGAAGAAAGCAATAAGGTAGGAATTTTGAAGAATCAGGGAATATGATTAAATTAATAACTGACTTTTGTGAGGATTATATATCTAAATTCAGCCTTAAAATAAATCTGTAGTCATAGTGACTACTCAAACTATATTTCTAATATTTATATATAACCATGAAATTTTAAATGTTCCTATATTTATAATGATATCTTCTATGGAACCAAGATGTTTTTATTCTTTTAGCTCCATATTTATCTCCATTAGTCCCAAGTGTATGCCCCAAATAAAACCAAACACATTTTAAATATTTGCTAATGTCATCGCTTTTTAACTATTGCCTAAATTGATACAGGGTGAAACTCCTCTGCTTCTTGGTGGACTGTTTCATTATGTGCTGAAGAAAAAACAAACAAGTGTCAATATCCTAAAAATAAATCATTTGGTGATATACTAAACATTAAATAAGGATTAAAAGCTATTTGGAAGGCCAAACAAAGGAAGCTGTGGTCCCACTACTCTGTCCTTGTCCTTGTTTTATATAGAGTATTTCACTCAGTTCTAAGCACTTCATTTTCGGCAAGACATTGGGGACAAGCTGAAGATGACACTCAGATAAAGGGAGCTAAGGTAGAAAGAGCAATAAAAAAACAGGAATGACTTTTTGAGGACTCAATGAAAAAATTTTAAGTGTGTACACTGGAAAAGATTTGGAGTAGAAGAGATAGTATAGCTTTCATATGGAAGAGGGATTAGAATTGTTTTATTTGGCCCTAAAGGGCAGAACAAGTAGCAATCTGTAGAAGTCCCAGGGAGGAAAATTTTGGCTCAGTATAAAGAAAACCTTTCTAACAATTAAAGCTGAATAGAAATGGAATAGGAATTCTCTGCAACTGGAGTTCTTCAAGTGGATTCAGAATGACTACTTACTTATTGGAAACATAACAGGGGATTTGTGTTTGAGAAAAGTTTTAGTTTGTTGTTGCTTTTGTTGTTGAATGATCTTTGAAGTGTCATGACTCTGAGACTGTGATTCTAACACAACATTACTGATAAGCACAGTTTGTAACTCTAGTCTTATATAAACACACTTTACACTTTTTAGCTTTTTGTATACCACCCCTAATCTCTTATACATAGTATTCTCAAGAGAAAACAGCTCTTTTTGGAAGAACTACTTTAAATTGCTCTTAAGAGAACAAAGACTTAAGGATATCAGAAAACAAAACATTCTACTTATGGAATAAATTTTAATTTTTGGAGAAAACTTTATTAAAATTTTTTTCAATAATTTCATAATGCACAATGTGAAATAAATTGGTTATAAATGAAAAACCAATATGGGGTTACTATAATACAATATTTACTAAAATGAAGGATATGAATCATTTTAAATAAAATATATTCAAATTAGAAATTCAGAAAAAAATACTAAGGTTTAAATGAAGTGATGTACAGTAAAGAAAGAAATAGTGAAATAAAATTTACCCTAAGTGCAAGAATGCAAAAGAAAAAAAAAAACTAAAAGGCTAATCTTTACTGAAATGAAAATTCTTAGAATAAGATAATGAAATATCTAACCCCTCTGCTCGCTCGCTCGCGCTCTCTCAATCTCTCTCTCTCTCTCTCTCTCTCTCTCTCTCTATATATATATATATATATATATGAAATATATGTATATGTATATGTATATGTATATGTATATGTATATGTATGTGTATGTGTATGTGTATATGTATATGTACATGCATGAGTGTTTGGAAGGATGAGGATATCGAATGGTGGGAAGGATAAGGATATGGAATGTTGAATAATGTTCTATAGTAGTTTGATTTTGATTTACTTTGCTGTCAGAAAGGGAATTTTTTTCAATGAGGGAAGGAGGACTATACCAGAAAATGACTAATACAAAAAATAAACCCAAAAACACAAGTACAGGAGATAATTAAAATATTTGAAAATAAAAAGAAATGATATAAATTAAATTAAATTAATTTCACTATTCACTGTCTTTGAGAGTCACACAATTTAAATAACTTATAATAAAGACTTTAATAGACAGTATTTTTGTACTTGATATATATATATATGATATTATGAAAACTCCCCTGGTCCCCAATGTCTTGCCTAAAGTATGTATTAAGTATCTAGTATGTATTAAATTAGAGGATCTAGTGAATAAATGGTTTAATATGAAGGTTTCAGAATATCTAAACTTTCTTTTGATCCCAGGGAAGGATAGAAAAGTCAAAGAAATGTTCAGTAACATCAGAAAATATAGCATGTAACAAAATGATTTCTGAGCAAATTCTATATTACTCATTAGGTGACATTAAAATTTTTTTAAAAAAGCAAATTCCTTTATTAAGAAAAAAGGAAAAGAATAGATACAAAAATATATACCATTGCAACTGATGACAAACTAATCAAACTCTTCAAGTATAAGCCCATGGTAGAAGAACTAGAGTTCTCTTTCTCCAAATACACCTCATTTATGATATAGCCACATTTCTGTTTCGGAAAGAGATGAGTGTTCATTAAGAGGTGGATGATCAGGGCAGCTAGGTGGCACAGTGGATAGAGCACTGGCCCTGGAGTCAGGAGGATCTGAGTTCAAATCCTGTCTCAGACACATAAAAATTACCTAGCTGCGTGATCTTGGTCAAGTCACTTAACACCAGTGCCTTGACTTAAAAAAAAAAAAAGGTGGATTATCAATCCTGCATACAGGGAGAGGAAAACATATTTTCTGACTTGACTTTTTCCTGCCACTCAAATGATTTCATTTAAAAAAGGAATATATGTACCAATAAAATTTTTCACATGAGATGTTAAACAGAAGGACTTTCTGATAAAATATATTATATGACATCCCTGTTTCGAATGCAAGAGATTATGGCTTCATGTAAATATAATATGACTATCAACTATAGAAAACGATATATTCTGGGAGACAACTGTCCTCTATAAAATATGTGGATACTATTAAATTTAATTACCTTAATTAGATCTGTCATATTTCAATGTTCATTAAATAAATGGACTGATGAGTTATACTGAGACATAGAAATACTCTAAGTGTCCCATAAAGATAATTTGCTTTGCTTTTTTTGACTTTCATTTGCTTTCAACTAATAATAGCAAAAGACAAATCTCCATTCAAGAAATATTACAGATCCACTGAGTGATGCAGAATTGTCTGAATTAGCATAAAACCAATCTCCCTGTTTGCTTCACAGATGAAGTTGCAATATTTTCAGTTTTCTCTTAATCTTAAGTCAGCTATAATTCATTAAAAAAGTTGCTTGAGTCAAATTAAATTTCCCAGAAACTGCTTCTTCTGACATAAAGTAACTGAGTTTTCAAAATGGTCAGTGAAGACTAACCTACCCTTATTTTCAGGCTTTACTGTTTTAATATTTAGTATTCAAACAATAAAAACATATTTCACATTGCATTCTGCATGATAATCAGTATGTACTGGCACATTAATGTTTAAATGAACTTCTCAACTGTTCCATTAAAAGGAAAAAACCTCTTTCTCAAAAATAAAATTCTAACATTTCAATTTGTCATAAATCACAGCCATAATGGGTTAAGACTTTTTGGAAAAATGATAGATACTACCATGGAAACAATGTAAAGACTGGCAAATTGCCTTCTGTGGGAGGTGGGGCAGGGAAGTAAGATTAGGGGGAAAAATGTAAAACAAAATAAGTAAAATCTTTACCAAAAAAAAGGATAGATACTATGGAAAGAAGTCCAATTAAAGCTCCTGAAGAAGTCTTAAAAAATTTGGAAAAGAGAATTTAGATTTTCGAATAGACAATTTAAACAATTTCAGATAACTATTAAAGTAATTGCAATCACAAACCCTTAATAATCTAGCTAATGTTCTTAAAAGAAGATACAAAAAATTTTAGAAACTGAAAGCAAGAGAACAGTTTAAGGATCTCTGTTCCAAAATGCTAATTTCTCACATGACAAAACTAAGGCATAGAGAGGTTAAGTGACTTATCATAGGTTAAAAAACTAAGTATAAAATAAGTAGGACTCTATTCAAGATTTCCTAACACCCAGCACAGGGCTTCCCCAACCACATTGGTGCATATATGCTCATCTTTAAACATTCAATTTCATTCAAAAAATAATTGTAAAATTGCTTGCTTGGAAACATATAGATAAAACAGCAAATAATTTATTCTTTTTGCCTAATTCTAGTTTGACATGATATGTACATGTACTTTAAAGTGTGATTTCCATCCAGGAGGCAAAAACTTTGTACACCCTATGAAACTATTAAGAGCAAATTACTGCATGTCAAATATCACTGTTGCTTTGTATCTCATTCCTTAAGTCAAGACTATGTAGTCTTCAGAAATGGCTATTTATGGCAGTCAATGGGGACAATTTTTTTCACAGATTTGAGGCGAGCTTTAAAAATGGTCAGTAAAACACATTACTTCACTAGAATACATTAATTTCTTCTTGCCCTCTTCATTTCAAAATGTATTAAATTACCTAGAAATAATGTTAATAATAAATAATTATATATATATATATATATATATATATATATATGTATATGGAATTATTTTTAACAAATACCAGCTTAATATTGTGGCAGCAGGTAATACCATTTTCTGGTAAGTTTGAAAAAATAATTGTTCATCCAAAGTTTCAGATTTTTTTTAATACTGGGAAAAAATATTTGGGGTCTTAAAATGTACTGATACTGGATTCAATGAAACAGGAAAATTTCAGTGGGGAAATTTCTTCCAATGTAAATATTTTTTTCCCCCACTAAGAGAACACCCTAAGCAATAGGGAAGTGATATATTTCTTTCCTGAAGATTCAAATGGGCAGTATGTGACAGAGGTAGGATGTGAATCTAGGTTTTGTTGCCCATAGGGCTGTTCTGTCATCATATGTCATTAGCATTTTGACCAATAGAAAACTTTAAAAATTGATATTTCAGATGTATGAACATAAAAATCGCCATTATGCTATATACAGAACTCAGAACTCGTAGCACACTAACCAAAATGGCAAGGAAGCACTGAGAAAGGAAAAATATGAAATAACAAATGCTAAAAATCAAATATCTTTACTGCAGTGGGAAAGGTATAGTAAATAGTATGTATACCAGTCCCACTGACAAGATATTACTTCAACCATTTCTTTCAAAGCAGAATAATTAAATAATAACTAAGAGATATATTGGGCAGAACATTTATTTTGATTTAGTTAACACACAGCATGACAATACCTTTAGCTTAATTATTTACCCTTCTTAAAAGGAAGAAAAACTAAATCTAATATCTCTCTTCATTATGAAAAAATGAGGAAAATCAGTCACAGTAAGTCTGCTTTAAAAAATTCTAATATCAATTTCAGGTAAACATAAGGATATTTATGTGGCTCCAGAGTGCCTCCTCTCCAAGGAGGGAAAAATATTTTTATCAGAGAAGCTTTAGTCATATGACAGTAGGTACCCATCAATGGAGGAATGAGTATGTACCATTGTGATACATAAAAGTAATGAAATACTTCAGTACCATAAGAAATGAAGAATATAAAGTATTCAGAGAAATCAATATTTCTTGACCTTGTATAGTATACTCTCATAAATCTTATAAGTCTTTTCTGAATTTGTTTCAAATTTTCTTGAAACTTTCCAACTCACCAGTTCAAAATAGATCTCAATGACTTATCTACCAATTCCAGGACAGTTTCTCTCAACTATCAATTAATTTAGTGCCTTTATCAATGTACTCATTCCCATCACAATTCTTCCACTTATACTGAACTTCAAAGATATAACTTTCTAGATATACATCTAGAAACCCTCTAACATTCCAGTTCAATTTACCCAATTTCTCCACTCCAATTGTTCAAAGACATGGCCATATGTCTTTTATCTTGCCAAGAATATCTACCTCCATGATCAAGAACTTTGAAATCCTTTTGTCACATATCATTTGATCACTCCTGGGGTTTTATTTCTCTGAAGGCTTTTCTTTTTTGATATTTTATTTTCATTTTATATTCAGACACTAGTAAAAAGCACTTCCATATATAAAAAAGAGAATTCTATAAAAAAATCATTATTATCTATTTAGTGCTGCTTCTTTGCTTTTAAGTACATGACAGATTACACACATTATTTTCAAAACTGTACCACTTGTCTGTGGTTCCACCTGTCTTATCTAGGAATTAAAAAAGTACTGAAGGCCCTATTTTGGCACCACTATTTTTAATTATTATGTATTTATTCATTTCTTTTTACTTATTCAAAATCCATCCATTTGTAAATTCATAATTTACTCATTTTTCTACCATCCTCCTTTTGCTCCCGTTTCTCCATAGTGGCAAATAGTCTGGTAAAAGTAGTACTCGGACATTTCTATTTTGGTATATGAATGTTCTCAAGTACTACTGTTTTACAAGAAATCTTGCATGCTCAGACTTTAGAGAAGCATGGAAAGAATTGTATGAACTGATGTTGAGTGAAGGGAGCAAAATCAAGAGAACACTGTACACATTTAACAACAACATTGTGAGTTGCTGGACTATGATGCAGACAGTTCTTCTCAGCAGTTCAGAGATCAATGACAACCCTGGAAGACCTGTTATGGACAGAAGAGCTCCAAAACATTCATATGCCATAACTTGTTCAACCATTCACCAATTGATGGGTATCCTCTCAACTTCTAATCCTTTACCACTAAGAAAACATTGCTATAAATATCTTTGAATATGCGAGACATTGCTCATTTTTTAATGATTTCTTCTGGATATAGTCTTAGTATTGGCATTGCTAGGTCAAAGGTATGATCAGTTTTATTACTCATTGAGAATAGTTCCAGATCACTCTCCAGAATGACTGGATCAATTCACAAGTCCACCCAAAGTGCACTGATGTCCCAATGTTCCCACATCCACCCACAATCTTTTCCACATTTCCTGATCATTTTTCTTTTTTTGTCATCTTAGATAATGTGAGAGATTTTTAATTTGCATTTCTCTAATCAATAATGTTTTGGATCATTTATACGTATGATTATATATAGCTTTAATTTCTTTGTTTGAATACTGCCTGTTCATACCCATTTACCACTTATCAAATGGGGAATGACTTACTTTAAAAATCTAATTCAATTTTCTCTATTTTAGAAAAGAGACCCTAGCTGTGAAAATTGTTTCCCAGCTTTTCTGTTTTCCTTCTAATTTTGGCTGCATTGATTTTATTAATGAAAAACTTTTTATTTAATATAGTCCAAATCATCCAGTTTGCAATTTATAATATATGCTATTCTTGTTTGATCATAAATTTATCTCCTTTCCCTATTTCTAGATCTGTTCATTGGTCTATGGTATGCCCCTCTATGTATAAATCTTAGATCCATTTTGACTTTATTTTAGTATAGGGTATGAAATGTGCGTCTGTGCCTATTGTCATATTATTTTTCCAGTTTTCACAGCAGTTTTTGAATAGTGAGTTCTAATTCCAGAAACTAATGTTTTTCAGCTATTCAAACAATAGATTACTCCTTTTACTACTGTTTTTTTTTTAGGTTTTTGCAAGGCAAATGGGGTTAAGTGGCTTGCCCAAGGCCACACAGCTAGGTAATTATTAAGTGTCTGAGACCAGATTTAAACCCAGGTACTCCAGACTCCAAGGCCAGTGCTTTATCCACTACCACCTAGCCGCCCACTATTGTTGTTTTTATAACAACACTACTTCCCTGCTCCATTACTCTCATTTTTTTAACTAGTACCAAGTAGTCTTGATGACTGTCACTTTACATTACAATTTTAGATCTGGTACAGGTAGACCACATTTCTTTGTATTTTTTTCCATCAATTGCCTTGATTTTCTTAACTTTCTGTTGCTCCAGATGAATTATGCTACTGGTTTTTTTTAGGTTCTATAAAATTTTTTTTGGTAGTGTGATTCATATGGCACTGAATAAGTAATTTAACATGGGTAGAATTGTCATTTTTATTATATTACTTCAGTCCAATCATAAGCAATTGATGTTTGTCCAGTTGTTTAAATCTGATTTTAGCTATGTGAAAACCATTTTGCAATTGTGTTCATACAGCTTCTGGAACTATCTTCAAAGGTAGATTCCAAGTATTTTATGTATGCTAAAGTTACTTTAAATGGAATTTCTATTTATTGCCTTTTGGCTTTGTTGTTCATATATAGAAATACTGATGACTCATGTAGGTTTATAAGTCTATATATAATTATAATTATATATCTATCTATAATTATAATTCTCAATATTCTAATATATATCTTATATATATTAGAGTTCTCTAAATATACCATCATATCACCTATAAAGAGTGGAAGTGTTGCTTTCTCATTGCCTATTCTAATTCCTTCAATTGCTTTTTCTTCTCTCTTTGATAAAGCCAACATTTCTAATACTATGTTGAATAGTAGTGATAATAAGCATCCTTGTTTCACCACTGATTTTATTGGAAATGCTCCTAGCTTATCCCCATTACATATAATGCTTCTTGATGATTTTACACAGATAATGCTTAATATCTACTTTTTGCTTTTGCCTATTTTCTTTTTTCTTCTTTTTTTAATTTTATTTTGAACTTTACAATTTTTCCCCTTATCTTACTTCCCTCCCCCCACCCCCCACAGAAGGCAATTTGCCAGTCTTTGCCTTGTTTCCATGGTATACACTGAACCAAATTGAATGTGATGAGAGAGAAATCACATCCTTAAGGAAGAAAAATAAAGTATAAGAGATAGCAAGATCAGACAATAAAATACCAGGTTTTTTTTTTCTAAATTAAAGAAAATGGTCCTTGGTCTTTCTTCAAACTCCACAATTCTTTCTCTTGATACAGATGGTATTCTCCATTGCAGACAGCCCCAAATTGTCCCTGATGGTTGCACTGAAGGAATGAGCGTGTCCATCAAGGTTGATCATCACCCCCCACATTACTGTTAGGGTATAACATTGTTATAACATAATGTTTTTCTGGTTCTGCTCATCTTGCTCAGAATCAGTTCATGCAAATCCCTCCAGACTTCCCTGAATTCCTGTCCCTCCTGGTTTCTAAAAGAACAATAGTGTTCCATGACATACAAATAACATAGTTT